>NC_056729.1:270817427-271117608 GCF_019279795.1 Protopterus annectens | reverse complement strand
GCCATTTCAAAACAGACCATTTCAAAATGGATAGGACATTGTATACGTTTCTGCTACACATACTATGGACCTAGCAGCATTAGCTCTCACTCCACCAGGGCAGCAGCCACTTCAACTGCCTACCTCGGGGGAGTACCTACCAAGGATATTTTGTAAGCAGCAACTTAGAGTTCTGTACATACCTTCACCAAGCATTACCATCTGCCTCTATACTCTAAATCCAGAGCTGGCTTCGCCACTGCAGTGCTACAGGGCCTTATAGCCACCCCTAATGCCTTATAGAACCAGCCACCCTACTTCAGCTTTAGGATTCTACCCAAGTGTAATGACTGCAGCAGTGTAACACGATGAACATAGTACAGTTTTGTACCTACCATAAATGTTAGATGTTCGAGTGTATACACTACTGCAGTCCAGGTTACCCTCCCTCCTTCCCCTATTACTGGCTGGTACGTACCTAAGTCTTCTACCCTTACTATCTATGGGGAGTATTTGCTGGTAGCTGTAAGTTGTTTTTTGCTTTTCTTATGTATGTTTTATTAGCAACTGGAATTGCCTACATATATAGAGGCACCTGACATCTGAGGCAAGAAAAACTGAAGAAAATGGCGTCTGCTGCATCTTATAAACCCCTGTCACACTGACGTCAGGGAGGAGGCAACAGCAACCAATGCCAGACCAGGACTTTGGAACTCAGGCCGTCTGCGGAACTGCCTGACAGCAGGATAACCCAAGTGTAATGACTGCAGCAGTGTATACACTCGAACATCTACATTTATGGTAGGTACAAAACTGTACTTTCCTAGGATACAAATTTTCATTCCACACCCTTACATCTTCAAAACTGTACTCAGATCTACCTCAAAACCAGTGGGCAGAGGTGCAAAAGTCCTTTCCCTGCTCTCCATGAGGGCAGTAGTGCACATTCCTGCAGAACAGAAATGCCAAGGTTTCTACTCCAGGCTTTTTCTGGTACCCAGGAAAGAGGACACCTGGCGCCCCATGCTTGATCTATCCATTCTAAACACTTTCCTGGTGATCCCAACATTCAAAACGCTTACCCTCTAGCAGCTGCTACCCATGGTCTCTAAGAATGCTTGGCTAGCCACCCTAGACCTAAAGGAGGCCTACCTCCACATTTTTATCAGGGAATCATTGAGGAAATATCTCCATCTCAGGGAATGATCCCATCACATTCATTTCTCTCTGCTTCTCTTTGGCTTATCTACTGCTCCCAGAGTATTCACAAAATATATGGCTACAGCCATTGCCTTTTGCAGATAAAGGAGTATCCAGATTTAACCTTTTGCAGGCAAAGGAATATCCAGATTTACCCATACTTAGATGACTGCCTAATTCAGGCAGATAGCCAAGAAAAGCTGCTCAAACACCTGGCCTTTGTAAAGTCCCTACTAATCTCCCTAAGGTACACAATCAATGAAAAGAAATCCCAACAGGTACCCACCCAAAGGATTATATTCCTGGGAGCAAGCCTGGACAGAACATCCCTGATAGCTTTCCTTACACCAGAAAAGCAAACCTTCCTGACAGCCTACTTCTCTCAACTACCCACCATACCCAAAGTATCTGCAAGGAAAATCCTGCAAGCTCTGGTGTTCATGGCATCTTGCATTCTACTCTTTCCATATGCCAGACTGCATATGAGGAAACTAGTGGTATCTAAAAAGCCTTTGGTGTTAACACACCCAAGACATGGAGACTCTTGTACTTCTAATACCTTGCCTCAGAAAAGATTTTCTTTGGTGGGCAACAGCGTGATTCCTCAACAAAGGACTACCTTTCTCACCACCCCATGCCGCCCAGGCCGTCACCACAGACTCATCAGATTATGCCTGGGTTGCACACCCGGACGGCATGCGCATATAGGGCCAATGGAGCTCACAGCAAATCCATCTGCACGTCAACCAAAAAGAGATGATAGCTGTCCAGCACGCCTTAGTAGCTTTCAAGCCCCTTCTCTCCCCAGGGTCTCTCCTGATCAAAACAGACAACACAACTGTGATGTGGTATATCAACAAGCAGGGAGGCACTCTGTCCTATCCTCTATGCAGTCTGGCCTTGACCCTTTGGCACACAGCCTCTGCCATGCATCTCCAACTGTTAGCACAATTCCTGCTAGGTTCTCTCAACACTCTGGTGGGCCACTTAAGCGGAAATCTTCTGAACTCATGAGTGGCAGCTCAACAGAAGAGCCTTTGCCTAATAACTCAGAAATGGGGTATCCCAAAGGTCGACTTCTTTGCCTCCCCCACCAACCATCAGCTTAGCAAGTTCTGCACCAGGGAACATCGCTGCATGGCTTGGAAAGTGGATGCCCTGTCCTTCCCCTGGGTCAATACATCGGTCTATGCCTTTCCTCCATTACTTCTCATCACCATGGTGCTGCTCAAAATAAAGAAGGAAAAACCAAGGACAATTCTTATAGCTCCTATAGCTCCAGACTGGCCTTGCCAGCATAGGTACCCCTTGCTGCACAGCCTGTTCCCTCTGCCACCTTGGCATCTCCCTCAAATTCCTAACGTTCTGACCTAGAGGGGAGGGGAATTCAAGCATCCCCAATTTCAGACGCTCAATTTGGCAGCTTGGCTTATTCCCTAACCCCCGATCAATCTGCCAACCTCAGCAAACAGGATGTTCATAGTGTTTAGCTGTTGCAGTCCTAACCAATAGGTTTATCCGGCTTTTGGTAGCCATCGATTGGCCAGAATACCAAATGCAAGTAAATATGACATCGGCTGTCGTCGGATGTAAAGGACTTCAAGACGTTCGATACCAAAAGAGGAAGTTGACGTCAATTCCTCAGTCTTCCTTGCCGCGGAGCCCGAAACCGAAGCATTTTTGCACGACTGCTTGTCAGTCGTTTACCTTTTTGGTTTCAGACTACAAAGTTGAAGTCAACTACAGCTAATTACCCCGTTGGGATCCTCTTTTCTTGCCTTAACGAATGTCAGAGAAAGTTACTAATTGTCTTACCTGTTGAAAGCAGATTCCCCATAGAGATTTTCATTCCTGTTGTATTTGTTTAGGCCTTGACCACGACATTCCTAATTGTTATATCTGTGCTTCCTTTAATCCACATACTATTTGTCGTCAGGCTAAGCTTTTAGCCAAGCATTTTGGAGTGTGGCCTAAGTTTGTCGGTATGGCATCCGCTGGTCTTCAGGCTTAGGATATCCCTAAGAAGCGTAAGGATAAGTACTGCGACAGGCTTCAGAGGGTCACGTCTTCAGTTGATAAGTTGGTCGTCAGCCCTGTGGTAGCCAGTGAGGCACCTTTGCAGCCCCTGCAGTCTGCGATTTTTCAACCGCTGGCCTCTGTTGAGACCATTTCAAAGTCCCCCAGGCCTCCGGCTTCCATTTTGTTTTCTGACCTTCCACTTGTCTCCTCTTTAGCTGGATCCGCAGCCGCTAAGCTGACTCCAGTGTCCGAGGCCTCCATTCTTCGGACAGCAGGCTCATACCGACGACCACTGCCACGACGTCGGTGGTTGCCAAGAGTCCAGAGTCCTTCAAACTTGCAGGTAAATCTTCCAGTCATAAGCCTGTGAAGAAACAGGCTCCAGTTTCCTCTTGTTCCCCTCAATCTCAAATGGTTAAAATGGCTTATGACCTGTTGACTCTTATTAGGGGTTCACAGCCTCCTCCTTCAAAAAGCAGTAGGGATGTCTCTCTTGAGGCTTTATCTTATTCATGTTCTGATAATTCTAGCATTTCTGCTGATGAAGAGGAAGTTTCTCAGGTTTTTTTTCTCCTTTTGAAGATTCAGGTGCAGAGGAATCCATTCCTTCTGCTTCTCCTCCATAGGATTTCTCTTTTGGTGATACTTTGAATACCCTCAGGGAGCATTTTAAATGGGAAAGTCAGGATTATCCCCAGTCTAAGAAAAGGATCAGGGAGTTTTTATATTTGCCTCAGCATAAGCCTCTGGCTGTTCCTCCAGTGTTGGAAGTGGTTGATGATTTTCTGGAAAATTCCTCTACTCCAAATTCGGTTCCTCCTGCTCCCAGGAAACCTGACTGGTACTATAGAGTCCCTGATTCTCATTTGTTTCTTTTTAGTAATCCACTAGTTGACCCAGAGGTTATTTCTCAAGGGCCTAAAGGAGTTAAGGCCACTGTTACCAAAAATCCTGTTCCTTCATACAGGGAATGTATGAAACTAGATAGGTGGGGTAAAAAGGTTTATACTTCTGCCACTCTTGCTTTTAGGTCTACTAATTGCCTTTTTCATATGCTTAAGCATCAGCAGCACACCTTGGAGGCTATTAAGTCAAAGATCGCAAGTGTGCCTCTTTTGGCAGAGAGTAAGGATATGCAGAATTTGCTTAATTCTGCCAGTCTTGTCAATAAACATTCATTACATTGTGGTTTTGACATTCTAGAAGCCTCCTGCAAGGCGACAGCTACTGGATCTGTTATCAGAAGGCATTCTTGGCTTAGGAAACAGCCCTTTCCAGAGCCTGTCAAGTCTAAGCTTTTAGATGTACCTTTACATAAGGACAGTCTTTTTTTCTCAGCAAAGCAGAGGAAGTGGTCAAAAATATGGAGGATAAGGCCAAGTCTATGCAAACAGACTTTCTGCAAGTTCAACCTCCTCGCTTCAGCAGGAATTACCCTTCTAAGAGTTGGATGTTTTCTGATACCAGTAGACAGAACCGTTCTAGGACTAGAGGTTACAAATCTTCAAGGGGGCAGGTGGCTACCCCTCAAAGGTCTAAGCGTTGGCATGCTTCCACTTCCAAGGTGGGAAGTTCTAAGCCTACATCTCAGTCCAAACATTCTCAATGATTCTGTCCAACTTATGCCTCTTCCTGCTTGCCCAGAGAATCCTTTAGGGGGGAAGGTTGGCCATTTTTGCAAATGTCTGGGCCGCCATCACTGATGACAAATGGGTACTCAGAACTGTATCCCTAGGACACAGGTTTTCTTTCCACACCTTTCCGGTACCCAAAGGATTCCTGGACACTCCTCCAAACCAAAGGGCAGAAGTTGAAAAGCAAATTTTGTGTCTGTTACATCTGGGTGCAATAGAATCAGTTCCTGCTCAGCAGGTAGGCCAGGGATTTTGTTCCAGACTTTTCATAGTTCCAAAAAAAAAAAGAAGGCACCTGGCGTCCTATCCTAGATTTGTCCATTCTGAAGTCTTTCTTGATAATTCCAAAGTTCAAAATGCTTACTCTGCATCAGTTGCTACCAATGTTAGACAAGGACTCCTGGCTGGTAACTTTGGATCTCAAAGAAGCTTATCTGCACATCCCTGTTAGGGAAAGTTGCAGGCAATACCTTTGTTTCAGAGTGGGCAAGCAACATTATCAATTCTCTGTACTGCCGTTTGACTTATCTACTTCTCACAGAGTTTTCAGGCAGAAGAAAATTCAGGTTTATCCATACTTGGACGACTGTCTACTTCAAGCAAATTCTCCGGAACAGCTGTTAAAGGATTTGGAAATTGTAAAGACTCCTCTCTTCCCTGGGTTACACACTCAACGAGGAAAAATCAAAAATGGTGCCATCCAAGGAGATAACATTCCTGGGAGTGAGTCTGAACACAGCCACCCAGATGATGCATCTCACCCAGGAGAAGCAGGCAACTCTTTCAGTTTACTTCAAGGATTTGGCAAGCCTGTTCCAGCATCCTGTACGGAAATACCTTCCAGCTCTGGGATACATGGCCTCTTGCATTCTCATGATTCCATATGCAAGACTCCATATGAGAAAATTGCAATGGTTCCTCAAGAACCTTTGGTGTCAACACACACAGGACCTGGATATGATAATTCCTCTGCTTTCAGGTTTGCAGACATTCGCCCACCTTATGCCATTCAAGTTCTTACCACGGACGCATCGGACTACACCTGGGGAGCTCATCTTGATGGCAGATGCATGCAGGGAAGTTGAAACGCCCAGCAGATGCACCTGCACATAGACCTAAAGAAGTTCATAGCAGTTCAGCAGGCCTTACTAGCTTTCAAGCCCCTTCTTTCTCCAAGAAATCTGCTTGTCAGAACAGACAATGCGGTACATCAACAAACAGGGAGGGACTCATTCTTACCCCCTGTGCAGACAGAGCATGATTCTCTGGTCCACAGCAGCATCCTTGGGCCTGCATCTCTTTACTCAATTTTTTCCAGGGAGAGTTACTGTTTTGGCAGACCAGTTGAGCAGGCAGAGCCTGGATCCTCACGAGTGGCAACAGAACAGAGCAGTCTTTTACAGCATCATTCAACATTGGTCCACTCCTCCGGTGGATCTTTTCTCCTCCCCAGGCAGCCACCTTCTGCCACTTTTTGGCACCAGACAGCATCATAGCAAGTCCTGAAGAGTGGATGCTCTGTCCTTCCCTTGGACGCTTCTGTCAGTTTATGCCTTCCCTCCTCTTCCTCCCAGAGTATTATTGAAGATCAGGGTCAAAAGATTAAGGACTATTCTCATAGCTCCAGACTGGCCCAGACAGCATTCGTATCCACTGCTTCGCAGTCTGTCCCAGTTTCCTCCTTGGCATCTTCCCCTGAAGCCAGATCTTTTGGTTCAGGGAGGGGGAAACATTCTACATCCTCATCTTCAGTCTCTCCATTTGGCAGCATGGCTCATTGTATGAATCAGTCCTTTTCTTCTTCCCTTTCCTAGCAGGTGGTTAACGTCCTTCGGGAGGCCTGGAGGCCTAGCACTACAAAGTCCTACGCTGGCAAATGGGAAAGATTCTGTCAATGGATGCAAGCTAGAGGCGAATCTTCTTCTCAGCCTACTCTTCCTCTGATACTGGAATACTTGGCTGATTTGCTTCAGGGTTGTCTTTCTTTTTCCTCTATCAAGATCCATGCTTCTGCCATTTCTGCTTATTCTTTTGAGCAACCTGTTTTCTCTCATCCCCTGATGAAAAAGCTTCTCAGAGGTGCTTGCAACTTAAAACCTCCCAGAAGGGCACATACTCCAGCCTGGGATCTTAATTTTGTTCTAGAGAAACTCACCCTTCCTCCTTTTGAGCCAGCTGCCACTGCAGATTTAAAGTTTCTCACTTGGAAGACTGCCTTCCTCTTGGCTATAACTTCAGCAAGGAGAGTTTTGGAGCTGCAAGTTTTGGTGGCTGTGGAGCCTTTTCTTATTTTCCATGCAGATCGTGTCTCACTGAGAACCATCACTCTTTTTTATGCCTAAGGTGGTTTCTAGCCTGACTCTTAATCAGTCCATACATCTTCCTGCTTTCTTTCCTAATCCTCGAAATAGAGGTGAAAGGATCCTACATTCTCTTGATGTGCACAGACAACTCATGTCTTACCTGGACAGGACTAAGTAACTTCGGAAATCAGCACAGTTGTTGGTCAGTTTTGCCCCTGGAGCTCAAGGCAAAGCTATCTCAAAGCAAATCATTTCTAAGTGGATTGCACATTGTATTACTTTATTCCTTTCATGGCAAGGTTCCTCCTCAAGGGGTTAGGACCCACTCCACAAGAGCAGCTTCCACTTCTGCAGCCTTTTTAAGGGGTGTCCCTACTAAAGACATTTTAAAGGCTGCCACATGGTCTTCTGTTCACACTTTCACAAAGCATTATAATTTGCCTTTGTTTTCTAGAGCCAGGGCAGGGTTTGCCACTGCTGTTTTGCAGGGCATTCTCTCCAATCCTTGAGTCTGTTGGTACCTCCTCCCTTTTCTCTGGGCTTTGGTAATCAACCCATAGGTTAGGACTGCAACAGTGAAACACGAGGAACATAGTACAGTTGTGTACACTTACCATAAATATAGATGTTCGAGTGTATTCACTTTTGCAGTCCTGGTTTCCCTCCCTTCTTCCCCCTTTTTTGGTCCTCTCCTGCCCTCCTTTCCTAAGGTACAGGCTGAATCTAGTTTTCCTTGCCAGGTTTCTTTTGGTTTAAGCCTAGTTTTCTGGGGGCTCTTGACTCTTATGGCAAGAAAGACTGAGGAAGTGACGTCTGCTGCCACCTTTTGTATCAGACGTCCTGATATCCTTTACAACTGACGACAGCCAATGTCATATTTACTTACCTTTGGTATTCTGGCCGATAGAGTTCTACCGGGAGCTGGATAACCCATTGGTTAGGACTGCAACAGTGAATGCACTCTAACATCTACATTTATGTTAAGTGTACATAACTGTACTTTCTAGATGTTATACGTGAGGCCCGATGCCGTAGCACTACGAAGTCTTAAGCTGATTAATGGAAAAGGTTCTGCACCTGGATTCAGGCTAAGGAAGCCAATATGGCACAGCCCTCCCTCCCTCTCATTCTGGATTACTTAGCTGACCCTGCTACACAGTGGAGTCTCCTTTTCCTGTATTAAAATTCATGCCTTTGCCATCTCTGCTTGTTTTCCCACTGAGCAACCCCTTTTTTTCCCCACTGTCTGATCAAAAAGTTCCTAAGAGGGGCTATCAACTTGAGGCCACCCAGAAGAGCACTAACCCCAGCTTGGGACCTTAACTTTTTGTTGGAAAAGCCCACCCCCCTCCCCCTTCGAACCTGCCTCTTCAGCAGAGCTAAAATTTCTTTCCTGGAAGAGACTGCTTTCCTTCTGGCCATCACTTCAGCTAGAAGGGTCTCCGAGCTGGAAGCACTTATGGTTGTGGAATCCTTCATCTTCCATGCTGACAAGGGTATCCCTCAGGGCCAACCGATTCTTTATGCCCAAGGTGGTGTCTAGTGTGGCTCTTAACCAATCCATTCATTTGACCACATTTTTCCCTAACCCCACAGAACAAGGGGGAAAGGATCCTGCACTCTCTAGATGTGCACAGACAGCTCAAATTCTATCTAGACAATACTAAAGCCTTCAAAAAGTCTGATCAATTGCTGGTTAGCTTTGCTGCAGGGGCAGAGGGTAAAGCAATCGCCAAATAAACCATCTCCAAATGGATAGCACACTGTATCCATTTGGTGGATCAGGACTCACTCCACCAGAGCAGCCTCTACTTCTGCAGCTCTCCTCAGAGGAGTCCCCACCATGGACATCCTGGAGCCTGCCACCTGATCATCTGTTCACACCTTCACCAAACATTACCATCTGCCTATCTTCTCCAAATCCAGGGCAGGGTTTGCCTCTCCAGTCTTGCAGGGCAACCTAGCCAGCCCCTAGTTTCCTTGAATGCTTCCACCCTTTTCCTCAACTTTGGGAATCAGCCCAAATGTGATGACTGCAACAGTAACACACAGAGCATAGTGCAGTTGTGTACACTTACATAAATGTAGATGTTTGAGTGTATTCACTGTTGCAGTCCTGGTTTCCCTCCATCCATCCCCTATTCTTTCTTCTTTCCTTACAAGGGACACATTGGTATTTACTTTCTACTGGTGGGGTTCTTCCACCAGAACCTGACTCGCACTTGGGGGCTCCTGTCAGGTTAGGGCAAGCAAAACTGATGTAATGGTGTCAGCTGCATTACTTTATACTACTGACAAACTGATGTCAGTCATGGAGCGACAGCAACCAACACAGAAATACTAAGTCTCTGGTATTTGGGCCAGGCTGAGGGCTACCCTGGCAGGGATAACCCAAATGTGATGACTGCAACAGTGAATACACTCAAACATCTACATTTATGGTAAGTGTACACAGCTGTACTTTTTGGCTGCCCTCCTGGATACCTTATCAGCAGTTTCTGTGGTCTCTGATTTTTGGCTCCCAGTTCTTAAGAAACCTGAGAGATTTTACAAGGTGCCTGATTGTAAATTTCTGTGTAAATGCACTTCTGCTGATCCTTCTGATGTGTCTGTTTGCTTTGACAAATCATCCAAGGTGTCTCCCTGTACTAAGCTGCTTCCTTCAGATAAGGATAGTAGGGCAGTTGATAGGCTGGCAAAAAGGTCTGTACTGCTGCCACTCTTTTAGGGCTATTAATTACCGGATTCATGTGACTAGGTATGTTTTAGCCTTGCTTTCTCAGGAGATTTCTGATCTTCCTGATTGAGGAGAAAACTTCTGCCCTTTCCTTGTTGGGTTCTACCTCTCAAGTTGCCCATCAGTCTGTTAGATACAGTGGTGATACAGCTAATGCTTATTCTGAGGCCTCTGCATTTGTTTCTGCTGTGAGGTGTTACTGTTTGCTTCATCTTCATGCTTTGCTTAATGCGATTTAGGCCAAATTATTGGATGCTCATTTGGATGATAAAAATCTTTTCTGTACTGCTGCTTCTGTTGAACTTTATTAATGTCTCCAAGGTAAGGACAAACCCTTGCAGGAGATGAAACATGTTTGTTTCTCCTGATGTTCTTCGTTCCACATTGCTGCAGTCCTTACTATTGGGTAGTCCGCTGTCCAGTCGGCCCGAATACCAGAGTATATGGCTGACGTCGGTCAGGGCGCATTAGACTGACGTCAGTACGTCAGGGTACTAATGCGCATGACCGACGTCATATCCTCAGTCTTTTTTGCCGCATGGTCCGATGCAGAAGCAGTTTTGCGAGTGCAGGTTGGCGTTCTGAAATATTTCGACCGGAGTTTCAGACCGAATCAGAGTTGGCTAAGTACCCCGTTGGGGAACATTTTGGTTTTTTCTTGCCTCAGTATTTAACCGGATGTCAGAAAAAGTGAATAACTGTATTTCTTGTGGGAAACAGATACCTCATAGGGATTACCATACCTTGTGTATACCTTGTTTAGGGCCTGAGCACGACGTTGTTGGATGCCGCTCTTGTGCTAGGTTTAACAAACGCACTATTAAGAGGAGGTTAGACTGTGCCAGGTTAGTGTTTGGGAAGCGTTGCAATTATAACATGCCGTCGGATGCTCCGACGCCCGCTTCATCCAAGAAGCGTAAGGACAAAACAGCGAAGCCTAGGGTTGATGAACCGGCAGTCCCGGACGTCGGTTCTTTAGAAGGCTCAGTGGAGCCAGAGGTTTTGCCAGGAGTTTCTATGGAGTCTCAGGCAGAAACTTTACTGTTACAGGATGTGCCTTCTCAGGAGGTAGGCCAGGCTGAGGGGGCTTCTCAGGTAACTGTTCTTCCCTCTCTTCCCAAGGTAGTTAGAGCCTCTCCTTCTGTTGCCAAAACTTCTTTGAGAGGTAGGCCAAGTTCAGCTTCAGTGGGGGCTTCTCCTAGCATTTCGGGTTCTGTACCTAAGAAACATATGCTTAAAATGGCAGAAGATTTGATTACTATGATTAGAGGTTCTATGCCCCTCCTGATAAGAGGCCTAGGGTGGAACAGGAGTTTGATAGTTTTGAACAGTGTTCAGAGGCTTCTGAGTCTTCTGGAAGATTTGCAGGAGTATCCTCCTTATTCTGATTCTGATGTGGATGATTCCACTCCTACAGCTTCTCCTCCTGAGGATTTCTCATTTTCAGAGACTCTGCATTCCATGAGGGAGCACTTTAAATGGGAAGGCCAGGATTACTCTGATTCCAGGAAAAGGCTTAGGGAATTCTTGTTTTACCCCAGCATAGGCCCTTAGCTATACCTGCTGTGTTGAATGTGGTGGAAGATGTTTTTGCAGAGGCTGCCCTGAACCCTGATTCTTTGCCTCCTGCTCCTGTTAAACCTGATAGGTACTATAGGGTGCCCGAAGCTCATAAGTATTTGTTTAAGAGTCCTAGGGCGGACCCAGAAACTGTTTCTCAGGGGCCTAAAGGTGTTAAGGCCTCTGTGGTTAAAAATCCTGTTCCCACTGATAAAGAGGCAAGGGCTTTGGATAGGTGGGGAAAGAAAGTGTATACTTCTTCCACTCTAGCCACGTAGCCGTTGAATTGTCAGTTTCACATGCTAAAATATCAAAATTATCTCCTTTCACAATTGAAATCTAAGGTGGATGCTTTGGCGGAAGGTATTGAGTGTAAAGAGTTGCTGGATTTGGTTCATGTGTCTGAACAAGTGGGTAAGCATTCTTTGCAATGTGGTTTTGATGCTGTACAGGCCTCCTCGAGGGTGGCTGCCACTAGTTCTGTTCTTCGCAGGCATGCCTGGTTGAGGGATCAGAATTTAGCTGAGCATGTTAAGACAAGGATTTTGGATGCTCCTTTACAGTCTGATGTGTTGTTTGGTTCGCCTGTGGAAGCAGTTTTAAAGAAAATGGAGGACAAAGCTAAGTCTATGCAAACTGTTAAAGATTTTTGCAGGTGCAGCCACCAAGTTTAGTAGAAATTGGCCTGCTAAGGGGTGGACATATCCTGCTTATGATTCCCAGTCTAGGGGTAGGTCTAGGCGTGGTAGGGGCAGAGCTCAAGGTTCTTTTAGGCCTAGAACAGGAGTTCACCTGCTCAGACTTCTGGTGAGGGCAGGGGTCAGTCCTTTCGTAAACAGACCCAATGACCTGCCTTTTCAGCTGCCAGTAGATTCTCGTCTGGCAGCTCCTTTGGGAGGAAGACTGTCTCTTTTCAAAGAAAATTGGGATTTAATTACTCAAGACAGATGGGTGTTGGATATCATTCACCACGGTTACAGGTTTTATTTCCATACAATGCCCCTTTCAAAGGCATGCCAGACGTTCCTCCTCCACAAAGAAAAGAGGCTCACAAGCAAATTTCTCAGTTACTCCAGATGGGGGCCATTCAGCCAGTCCCTGTATCAGAAAGGGGCCTAGGATTTTATTCTCGCCTGTTCCTAGTACCAAAGAAGGGGAACACGTGGAGACCAATTTTGGATTTATCTCTCCTCAACACTTATCTGGACATTCCCAAGTTCAAGATGTTGACGTTACAACAGCTTTTACCTCTGCTGGGCAAAGATCACTGGATGGTAACTTTAGATCTCAAGGAAGCTTACCTTCATGTGCCTATAAGGCTAAGTTGCAGGAAGTATCTGCGGTTTCGAGCTGGAAATTCTCATTATCAGTTCTCTGCATTGCCCTTTGGCTTATCTACTGCCCAGAGTATTCACAAAGGTTCTGGCTCAGTGATAGCTTACTTCAGGCTACAAGGAATTCAAATCTATCCTTACTTGGACGACTGCCTGATTCTGGCTCAAGAAAAGGAAGACCTTCTACAGCATCTGGAATATGTTATAGCAGTGCTAAGATGCCTAGGGTATTCTGTGAGCGAAATAAAGTCCAGTCTAGTACCCTCTCAAGACATGTGCTTTCTGGGTGTGAGACTGAATACAGCAGCCCAGATGGCCTTTTTAACCCCGGACAAACAAAAGAGTCTATCACTTTACTTCCATCAACTATCTCATCAGTCCGTGCTGACTGCAAGGACAGTCCTTCAAGCATTAGGGTTCATGGCATCTTGTATTCTGGTGCTTCCCAATGCCAAACTGCATATGAGGAAGCTACAATGGTATCTCAAAATGTATGGACACAGCACTGCCAGGATTTGGACACTGTCATTCAAATAATACCTTGCCTTCAAAAGAATTTTTGTGGTGGGCTCAGGAATGTCACCTAAACAAGGGACTCTCTGTGACCCGGCCAGAGGCGAGTCAGATTTTAACGACAGATGCCTCGGACATTGCTTGGGGAGCTCATCTAAATGGAAAGTGGATACAAGACAAGTGGCCTGCCAGACTACAGCATCTACATATCAACATGAAGGAGATGTTAGCAGTCCAGTTTGCATTAATGGCTTTCAAGGAGTTACTTCTTCCAGGGCAGGTGTTGATTCTAACAGACAACACAACTGTCATGTGGTACATCAACAAGCAAGGGGAACACATTCTTATCCTCTATGCAGGCAAGCAATGATTTTATGGGAGACTGCTAAGCTTGCAACTAACTCTTCAGGCAAGGTTTCTGCCAGGAGCACAGAACTCCTTAGCAGATGTGTTAAGCAGACAAATCATGGATCCCCACGAGTGGAAACTGGATCTTCATGTATTTCAGAAATTGACAGTGTCATGGGGAACTCCAGACATAGATCTGTTCGCTTCTCCACTAAACCACCAGCTGCCAAAGTTTTGCACAAAGGGGTTTCATCGCACAGCTTGGAAAGTGGATGCTCTGTCTTTCAGTTGGATAAACCTTCATGTGTATGCCTTTCCACCTCTGCCTCTTCTTCCAAAGGTGCTATTAAAAGTCAGACAAGACAAGCCAAGGATGATTTTGATAGCTCCGGATTGGCCTCGGCAACACTGGTACCCTCTACTAAGGAGTCTGGTAAGGAAGCCTCCATGGCCTTTACCTTTGATTCCTCATCTGTTATCTCAGAAGGACGGTCATCTGCTCAATGTCGAGCTTCACTCTCTTCATCTAACAGCCTGGCATATTCTGTGTTGAAGCACAGCAGGTCTCAACTTCCTCAACAAGTTTTAAATGTGATTATGGAAGCTAGAAGACCTAGTACAAGGAAAGTGTCAGAAAAATGGAAGAGATTTTTATTTTGGAGTACAGCAAAGAATTTGGAGGTTTCTGAGCCTAATTTGAGTGTGGCTCTTCAATATCTTACTGAGTTATTGGACAAAGGTTTGTCCTTCTCTTCCATTAAGATTCATGCTGCAGCAATTTCAGCTCACTATGATTGTGACCCACCATTGTTTTCGCATCCTTTGTTCAAGCAGTTTCTTAGAGGGGCAAAGAATATAAGACCCCACGTAGAGCTCCTACTCCTGCTTGGGATCTCAATTTTGTGTTGGAAAACTTACTCTACAACCTTTTGAGCCTCGGCTACTGCTGAATTGAAATACTTGTCATGGAAGACTGCTTTTCTGTTGGCTATTACTTCTGCAAGAAGGGTGTCTGAGTTGCAGGCCCTTATGGCAGTAGAGCCCTTTTGATTTTCCATAAGGATAGGGTATCATTACGTACTAATCCTTCCTTTATGCCTAAGGTGGTTTCTAGTGTGGCTTTAAACCAAACTATTCATTTGCCTACTTTTATGCAGACCCCCAAAATAAAGGGGAAAAGATTTTGCACACTTTAGATGTACACAGGCAATTGCGTTATTATTTAAGCAGGACTAAGGATTTTAGGCAGTCTCAGCAGTTGTTTGTTTCTTTTGCTTTGAGTTACAGGGCAAGCCTGTGTCAAAACAAACTATTTCTAGGTGGATTGGGTTTTGCATTGCATTTTGTTATTCCCATCATGGCAAGGAGATTCCAGCTGGGATTAGGCCTCATTCCACTAGGGCTACTGCCACTTCAACAGCATTTCTAAGGGGGATGGCAACTAAGGATATTTTGGAGGCAGCTACTTGGAGTTCAGTGCATACTTTCTCTAAGCATTATCACCTTCCTATCTACTCTAAGTCTAGGGCTGGTTTTGCCACAGCTGTTTTACAAGGCATGTTGTCAGCTCCTACTTCTTTATGATTTGCCAGCCTCCCTTACCTCTGCTTTGGGATTCTACCCAATAGTAAGGACTGCAGCAATGTGGAACGAAGAACATAGTACAGTTTTGTACCTACCATAAATGTAGATGTTCGAGGATCCACATTGCTGCAGTCCAATTTACCCTCCCTCCTTCCCCTCTGTGTTTAGGGGTGGTTGTGTAGGTGAGGTTATATGTTGATATTTTTGTATATATTTTTGTATATATTGTACATAATTTTGGTGCAGGTATTTTGAGCCTTGTCTTTTTAGGGTCTTCTGACATCTGGGGCAAGAAAAGACTGAGGATATGACGTCGGTCATGCGCATTAGTACCCTGACGTACTGACGTCAGTCTAATGCGCCCTGACCGACGTCAGCCATATACTCTGGTATTCGGGCCGACTGGACAGCGGACTACCCAATAGTAAGGACTGCAGCAATGTGGATCCTCGAACATCTACATTTATGGTAGGTACAAAACTGTACTTTTCCAAGTTTCAGAGGAATTACCCTTCCAAATCTCCTTTTGTTCACTGACAGTCTCTCACCCTCTGTCCAAGGGTTAAAAGTGTTCTAGACGTGTACCTCCTAATCTACACAGGTCCCTATTTTCCAGAAACCGCCTTTTCAGGACAATCTAGTCTGACAGTTTGCTTCTGTTTTCACTCTGCTAGGTCCCTTGTACCTTCATCTTTCATTGTTACCTTCCAGATTGGTTGAGGATTTTAAGAGACTGTTGGTTTCCATCTATTATCCCCAAGGAATATTATGGTTTGGAGATCTCTTCCTCCATTTCTGGGTATCTTCATCTTCCTCGAAAAAAGGTGCTTAATTTTTTCTGGACTCAGAGCACCATTCAAATTGTGCCCCCTGCCCAGGAAGGAAGTGGGTTTTATTCCAGAATGTTTCTGGTTTCCAGGAAAGAGAGTACGTGGAGGCCAGTCCTGGACCTTCTCGACTAAACACCTTTCTCAAGATCCCCTCTCTTCTTTACCCTAGGCCTTTCTGATCTCTCTGGATCTCAAGGATACCTACCTTCATATTCATATCCATCCTTTCTTCAGGACATTTTTGCATTTCTGTGTTCTTGCATTTTCAGTTATCTGCTTTGCACTTTGGCCTCTCTACTGCCTTAGGGGTATTCATCAAGTGCCTCATTGCTTTTTGCAGGATGAATGCGATTCAGATCTTTCCTTATGTGGACGATCTGCTCATTCAAGATTTGTCCCCCGAGGCTCTGCTTCAGTATCTCCAGCTTACTATTTCCCTGCTGCAGTGTCTGTGGTTCACTATAAACTTTCAAAAATTTGTCTTGACTGATTCTCAGGATCATGTTTTCCTTGGTTTTAGGATCCAGACCACCAACATGCTAGTATCTCTGCCTTGCTGTCAAGGCTTTTATCTCCGGTTGCCTTTTTGCAATCTCTTCTTCCTCTGGCTTTAGTCACGCCCAGGGGCTTTCTCAGGTTCTTTGGGTTTATGGTTTCCACCATTCCCATGCTGTCCTTGTTCAGGTTGCATATGAGAAAGCTTCAGTCATATCTCAAGTCAGTGAGACTTCAACATTGTCATCCCCTGCACTTCTTAGTTCCCTTCCTACCTTGTGTCAAGCTTGAGCTTCAGTTGTGGATTCATCAACTTTCTCTCAATACAGAGTTTTCTTTCCAGTCCATACTCAAGAGGTCTTTACAAATGCTTCACAGTGGGGATGGGGAGCTTCCTTAGGCTCTCTCAAGATTCCGGGGTCTTTGACCTCTTTATCATAGGTTGGACCACATAAAGATGGAAATGAGGGCTCTGCTTTTAGTCCTTCAGGCTTTCCATGCCCTCTTTTCATCCTGGTCTCCTCAAAGTTTTCACAGGCAATATTACAGCGATGTGGTATGTCAACAAGCAAGGAGGGCGGGGGTGGAAGGTCCTACCTCCTTTGCAGGTTAGCCCTTCAGGTCTGGGATCTCACTGTCCAAGTATCATTTGGCTCTTCTGGCTGTCTACATTCCCTTAGCACAGTCTAGTGGTAGACTCTGAGCAGGTCCAGCACATAAGTTTATGAATGGATGCTTCACAGAGGTGTTCCTAGGAATTGTCCTTCAGTGGGGGGTACTCCTTTGGTAGACCTTTTTGCCACCCATTTGGACAGACCACTTCCGCTTTTCTGTTCCACAGTCTCAAGTCTTCTGGCTTGGAATGTCGATGTCCGGCTTCCCTTGGAAGGGGATAGTACAGTTGTGCAAAATCTTACCATAATGGTATGGTGAATTTCTTTCTCTTCACTATTGCTGTATTTATTACAATAGGGATCCCCTACCAAGGGCAGTCGGATGTCTGACTAGTATACCAAAGCCTTTAGGTTGTTTTAAAATATGCGACACGTCACACATGCTCCTCACGTAGCATAGGGCATAAAGTTGATGTGCAGATGTACCATCCTCAGAACTGAGAGCCCCAATAGGAATCCCAGCTCTTGGAGAATTGAGGTAATCAATACATCTACAAGAGAAGGATCGGATGGAGGAGGGAGAAAGTGAGTACTGCAACAGTGAAGAGAAGGAAATATACCATTATGGTAAGATCTTACACAACTGTGCTATATCCTTTTATTTCACTATTGCAGTATTCATTGAAACAGGGAGAGTGCCAAAGCTGAGGAAGAAGTATGGGAGGAGGAAAGACCATCAGAGCGCTACAGGAACCCATGAAGGATGGCCGTAGCAAAAACAGCTCTAGCTGTGGAAATTCCATCTAAATTTTAGTGCTTTGTAAATGTATGCACAGAAATCCAGGTAGCTGCCTCAAGAATAGTTAATATCCAAACCCTTGAAAAAAAAAGCACCAGAAGGCTCTAGTACAATGAGCCTGAACAGACAAAGGAAGGCTCTTACCATGAAAGGAATAATAAAATAAAATCTCCTTAGGAATCCAGTAAGAAATAGTTTGATTAGACACACAATCCTAAAGACCTAGGATGAATAGAAACAACTGATCAGATTAACAAAAGTCTTAGTCTTATACAAATTAAATCTAAGTTATCTATGCACATCCAATGTGTGCAGTACCTTCTGACTGGCAGATTACAGAGGAGAGAAAAAAGTGTGCAAATAGACTGATTAAGGGACAACTCATTCACTGCCTTAAACATAAAAGGATTAGTAGGGAAGGAGACATAGTTCTTATGAAACACCAAAAAAAGGACAAGCCATAAGGGCTTGAAACTCAGACACCAGTCTGGCAGAAGTAAGGGCTAACAGAAGTACAGTCTTCCAAGAGCAATGTTGCAAGAAAGTTGAGCTGCAAGCTCAAAAGGATCCTGTGCCAATTTTTCTAAAAGAAAATTAAGATCCCAGGGAGTAGGAACAGGCTTCCTGGGAGTCCTAATATGAAGGATGCCTTTAAGGAATTTTTTAGTTCTCTCTCCTCATCACAGAACCAAAGACAGTAACCCTAGAAGAACCATTTGCTGCATAATAACTACGCTTAATGGAAGTGGCCATCCCGCCCCGTGAAGGACTGCCTAACCAGGAAAGAGCAGAAGTCTTCCCTTCATAATCTTGATATTTCAGAAATTACATGAAAGGCCTGGGAAAGAAGAGCCAAAATATATCTGGACATATGGGTCTGATAATTGACAGCCCTAAGAGAATAAGGTAGCAGAGGTGTAAACCTTCTTACCAAGCCTTTCCATATTTCTGTTTTTATCAAAAGAAAGTAATTTAATAGAAGGCCACAACTGAGATGACTTGTCAGATAACACACTACATAAGGGTGAGCAGAGGGATACTTGTGAAAAAATTTAGTCCTCAGGCACCATGTAAAACCTATCCAGTTTCATGGGGGCAGGGGTTGGGAGTCGGGCATCTTATATGCAGTAGAAAAGGCATCAAACAAAGCAGCCACAACTGAAGGAACAGCAGAAGGTGTAGGAGAGACCATTTCCAGAAGCTTGTAATACCTCTTTTGTACTTAAGAAACCTGGGCACAGTCCCATTTTAAAAAAAAAAAAATCTATCATTCTGGAGATTGTATCCCACACTGGTGTTTACCCTTCATGAATGACATGAAACCCCACAAGCAGCAATACAAAAGAAAAACATAAGATCTAAAAACCCCAACGGGGCACTTGTTTGAAACAGCTTTGTAAACCAGCAGTGGAAAAGGTATTCAGACTATTGATCGAGATCGCATTCAGAGTGGCGGTAAAGAAGTTATGAGGATTATATGTCCGGAAGTCACCTTTATACCCTAAGTGAGGAGCACATGTGTGATGTACAGTATACCTTAAAGCAACCTAAAAGCTTTGGTATACTGGCTGGACATCAGGCTGCACTTGGCAAAGGATCCCTTTTGTAATGAATACTGCAACAGTGAAATGGTAGGACATGTTTCTTTATACCTTCACTCCCCTTCCCCTGCTTCCAAGAGTCGTGCACAAGATCAGACAGACACTCCCAAAAATCTTGTTGGTGACTCTCTCTTGGCTGAGTCAGCAATGGTTCCTCCTTTTTTGCAATCACCACAATTTACCTCACTGGGTGGACCTTCTCACAGAAGACAAGGGAACTCTCATTCATCCTCGCTTGTCCACTCTGCACATGATGCTGTTGGTGATATGGTTTTGAACCCTTTTAAGAATCTTTTTTTTTGTTTTGAGGGTGTGCTGTGAGTCCTGCTGGAAGCCAGGAACCTCACTACCAGGAAATCATGTTTGTCCAAATAGAAGGGATTTTCTCTCTGATGCCTGCCTCTCTTCCCATAAGGATCATTTAAATGCGAAGGTTTCTCTGGTCCTCTTACATGTGTGTGTGATCTCCTTCATTCTGAGTTGGCATATTCTTCAGTAATGCTCATCTGGCAGCAATATTTGCTAGTCTGCCCTTGACTCTTCCTCTGGCCCCTAGATTGAGGAAAATAGTTTCAGAAAGGCGGCCTTCATATCAGACCTCCCAGAAAGCCTATTGCTCCTTCCTGGGACCTCAGTCTTTCTCGAAAATGTGACTCTGGCTTCTTTTGAGCCTGCTGCTTTAGCTTCCTTACAACATAGTATTTCGAAGATTGTCCTCCATGTTCGTGTTTCACTGCTGCGGTCATTACACTGGGGTTATCCTGCCATCAGGCGGTCCCGCAGTCGGCCAGAGTTCCAAAGTCTTGCTCCACCATTGGCGGCTGTCGCTTCTTCCCTGACATCAGTGCGGCAGGGGTGTATAAGATGCAGCCGACACCATTTTCTTCAGTCTTTCTTGCCGCGCGGTGCCTAAAGCAAAAGCAGTTCGCAAGTGCCGGTCGGCCGATTCCTGAGATTTCAAATTCGATTTCAGATCCGAAGTCTTCAGTAAAGCTAAGTACCCCATTGGGGAAACTTTTTCTTGCCTCAGACCGATGTCAGTAAAAGTTAATTGTATTTCTTGTGGGAAGCAAAAATCTCATAAGGATTTTCATTCTTACTGTATTCCATGCCTAGGCCCAGATCATGACATCACTAGTTGTCGGTTTTGTGCTAGATTTAACAAACACGCTATTAAACGTCAGTTTGATTTTGCCCGCCATTATTTTGGCCAAACGTTTAATTATACCATGCCGTCAGAGCAACCGACGACCGGAATTCATAAAAACGCAAAGATAAGTATAAGGACAGGCATCCGAGGCCCAAAACTGACTAAGCCTCTTCTTGGCCAGTCGCCGGTTCTCAGTGAGGCGCTTTCGCAGCCCCTGACACGACTACCTCAGAGCCACAGGCCGCGACCGACTCCCACTTGGAGTTGTCTAGCCTTCTGGATACTCAAGGTGCTGGGCCTACGGAGACTAACCCTTCAGATGGGTCCAGAGCTGCTGAGCAGGCTTCGGCTTCTGAGGGTGTTTTCAGATCTACACAACTTACCATTGCATCTACAGCCAAGTCTAAAGCAACATTAAAGACAAAGAAGAAAGTACAGCGTTCACCTGGATAGGCCTCCATGCCTAAAAAAACAGATGCTCAAAATGGCCAAAGACTTAATTACTCTGATCAGGGGTACCCATCCCCCTCCAGATAAAAGGCCTAGGCAGGATACAGACTATGATTCCTCTGACCAGATTTCTATATATTCTGACTCCTCTTTAGACCAGGGGTATTCCTTACCCCCCCCCCCCCCCCCATGAGGACTCTGATGCTGAAGAATCTATTCCTTCAGCTTCTCCTCCTAAGGATTACTCTTGGGGAAACTTTACACACCATGAGGGAGCATTTCCACTGGGAGGGCCATGATTACTCTGAGTCCAAGCAAAGCCTTAGAGATTTTCTTTTACCTCAGCACAGGCCCCTTGCTATTCCGCCAGTGTTGGATATTGTGGACAATGTGTTCTCTGAATCCAGTTTAAATCCAGATTCTTTACCCCCTGCTCCAGTCAAGCCGGACAGGTACTACAGAGTCCCTGACTCACACAAATTTCTTTATAAAAACCCTGCTGCTGACCCAGAAACTATTCCCAGAGGGGTAAAGGCCTCCACAGCTAAAAATCCAGTTCCCTCAGACAGAGATTCCCTAGCATTAGACAGATGGGGGAAGAAAGTTTACACCTGTGCAACTTTAGCAGTGAGGGCTTTAAATTGCCAGTTTCACATGCTTAAATATCAACAATATTTACTGACTCAGTTAAAACAGAAAATGAGTACAAGTGCAGACCAACCTGATTTTAAGGAAATGCAGGATTTATTGCATGCAGCTGAACAAGTGGGAAAACATACTTTGCAATGTGGTTTTGATTCATTAGAAGCTTCTTGTAGAGCAGCAGTTACAGGATCTGTGATTCAAAGGCATGCTTGTTTAAAGGAACAAACCTTGCCAGATCATGTTAAGGTGACATTATTAGATGCTTCTTTACAGCAAGATATTTTATTTGGTGTTAAAGCAGAGGAGGTATTAAAGAAAATGGAGGATAAGGCAAAATCTATGCAAACAGTAAAGGATTTCTTACAGGTACAGCCACCAAGATTTAGCAGAAATTGGCCTACTAAAAATTGGTCCTTTCCAGTGTCAGACAGGCCACAAAGAGGCAGATACAGACACCCAAGAGGCAGATCTCAGCCCCAAGGATCTTACAGACCATGACAGTGGGGTGCTTTAACACCAAAAGGAGGTGAGGACAAGTCACAACCTTACAGGAAACCATCTCAATGACTTTCCCTTTCCAATGCCAAACTCAACCCTGTTGGCAGCTCCCTTAGAGGGGAAACTAGCACTTTTTTTCACAAAACTGGCAGTCAGTCACCCAGGACAAATGGGTGCTGAATGTTGTGTCTCAAGGTTACAGGTTCCACTTTCACACTTTACCAAGGCTAAAAGGAATGCCAGACCTGCCACAAAATCAATGGGCAGAGGCACAAAAACAAATTACAGTCCTCATGGACATGAGACCTATTCAAAAAGGACCACAGCAGGAGCAAGGGCAACGTTTTTACTCAAGACTCTTCCTGGTCCCCAGAAAGGACAACACCTGGATACCCATTCTAGACCTTTCCACTCTAAATACTTACCTGGATGTTCCGAAATTCAAAATGTTGACACTACAGCAGCTCCTTCCCATGTTGGGCAAGAAAGCTTGGCTTGTTACTTTGGACCTCAAAAAGGCATACCTGCATGTCCCTATCAGACAAAATTACAGAAGATACCTCAGATTCATAGCTGGTTCAATGCACTACCAATTCTCTGCACTGCCCTTTGGCTTATCTACTGCGCCCAGGGTCTTCACAAAGTGCCTGGCACCAGTAATTGCATTTTGCAGACAAAAAGGAATTCAAATATATCCATACCTGGACGACTGCCTGATTCAAGCAGAGAGCAAGGACATTCTTCTAAAGCATCTGGCGTTTGTAAAAAAAAAAAAAAAAAAGTTAAGTTGCCTAGGGTACACAGTAAATGAAAAGAAGTCAAAACTAGTGCCCTCACAAGAGATAATATTCCTGGGTGCCAGCTTAAATACAATGGCCCAGATGGCTTATCTCACGCCAGACAAACAAGGACAACTGACTCACTATTTTCAATTGTTGGCAACAAAGTTCCATCTCCCTGCAATAAAAATTCTGCAGGCCTTGGGATTCATGGCATCCTGCATACTTCTAATTCCATATGCCAGACGGCATATGAGGAAATTACAATGGTACCTAAAAAGTGTTTGGACTCAACACTCTCTCAACTTGGAAACGGTAATACCACTAATTCCCTGCCTACAACAGGAGTTTCGATGGTGGGCACAGGCATGTCACCTCAACAAGGGTCAGCCTTTCACTCTACCCACAGCCAGGCAGACTTTAACAACAGATGCTTCGGATTACGCCTGGGGAGCACACATGGCACGAAAATGTATTCGGGGCAAATGGACCACAGACCAAATGCATCTACACATCAAAAAGAGATGTTGGCTGTACAAAATGCTCTAACAACTTCCAAGGACCTTCTGCATCCAGGGCAATTATTATTAAAGACAGACAACACCACAGTAATATGTGGTACATAAACAAGCAAGGGAGTAATCATTCTTACCCCCTTGCAGACAAGCCATGACCTTGTGGAACACAGCTCTAACTTATCAAGTTCATCTGCAAGCACAATTCCTGCCAGGAAAGAAAAATACCCTGGCAGACGACCTAAGCAGAAACATCATGGATCCTTACGAGTGGAAATTAAATCCACAAGTTTTCAGCATGATAACGCAAAAATGGGGGTGCCCGGACATAGATCTTTTTGCCTCCCCACTGAACTGCCAACTACAAAAATTCTGCACAAGGACTTCTCACACACAAGGATGGAAAGTGGATACTCTTTCGTTCAGCTGGAAAAGCCTACACGTTTATGCCTTCCCTCCTCTACCTTTCCTTTCGAAGGTTCTCCTAAAAGCCAGACAAGAAAAACCACAGATGATTCTGATTGTTCCAGACTGGCCACGCCAACATTGGTACCCAATCTTAAAGAACTTAGCTCAAGGCCCACCTTGGATTTTGCCTCAAATTCCACACCTCCTGACACAACAAAACAATCAGATCTTGCACAGTCAGCTCAAAACCTTATCTCTGGCTGCATGGCAGATTCATTAGCCAAACCGGCAACACCTCTCTAAAGCTGTTATGGATGTCATTTTGGAGGCCAGAAGGCCCAGCACCAGGAAATCTTCTTCAGAAAAGTGGAAGAGATTCTGTGCCTGGTACCAGGCTCAAAGCCTTGACCCTCTTGTCCCTAACATACCTCAGATACTACAATACTTACTGAGATGCTGGACAAAGGACTATCCTTCTCATCCATAAGATCCATGCTTCTACCATCTCTGCTCATTACAACACAGATCCTCCTATTTTCTGTCATCCATTGCTAAAGCAGTACCTCAGAGGGGCTAAAAACATAAGACCGCCCAGGAGAGCACCAACACCTACTTGGGACCTCAGTTTTGTCTTGGAAAAACTCACTTTACCTCCTTTTGAGCCAGCCAATTCAGCAGAAACAAAACGTATATCATGGAAAACTGCTCTGCTACTGGCAATAACCTCAGCACGAAGAGTCTCACAACTGCAGGCACTAATGGCAGTGGAGCCCTTCAGCATATTTCACCAAGACAGGGTTTCCTTTAGAACAAACCCTTCATTTATGCCTAAGGTGGTATCCAGTGTGGCTCTTAACCAAACTATTCACTTGCTAACATTTTATCCAAACCCCCAGAATAAAGGGGAGACCATTCTACATTCCTTGGACATACACAGACAATTATGCTTCTACTTGGACAAAACAAAAGCTTTCAGGAAAACTGAGCAATTGTTTGTATCCTATGCTGCTAGATCACAGGGAAAGGATATTTCAAAGCAGACCATTTCAAAGTGGATAGGACACTGTATCCAGTTCTGCTACACACACCATGGGAAGCCTGTACCATCTAACATTAGACCACATTCCACCAGAGCAACTGCAACTTCTACTGCCTATTTTAGAGGAGTACCTACCAAGGACATTTTGGAAGCTGCAGCTTGGAGTTCAGTGCACACCTTTACCAAGCACTACCACTTGCCTCTTTACTCCAGATCCAGAGCTGGCTTTGCCGCTGCAGTGCTGCAGGGCCTCATAGCCACACAAAATCCTCTCTAGAACCAAGTCACCCTGACTCAGCTTTGGGATTCTTCCCAAGTGTAATGACTGCAGCAGTGAAACACTATGAACATAGTACGGTTTTGTACCTACCATAAATGTAGATGTTAGAGTGTCTTCACTGCTGCAGTCCTGGTTACCCACCCGCCTTCCCCTCTTTCTTTGCTGGGTCTTATCTATAACTTTCTACACTATACTTTCTATGTGACATATTTGCTGACTACTAAAGGTTATGTTTTTACCTTATGTATGTTTTGTAAGCAATATGTATTGCCTATCCTTTTGGGGGCACCTGACATCTGTGGCAAGAAAAACTGAAGAAAATGGCGTAGGCTGCATCTTATTTACCCCTGCCGCACTGACGTCAGGGAGGAAGCGACAGCAACCGACGCCGGACCAAGACTTGGGAACTCTGGCAGACTGCGGGACCGCCTGATGGCAGGATAACCCAAGTGTAATGACTGCAGCAGTGAAGACACTCAAACATCTACATTTATGGTAGGTACAAAACTGTACTATGTTAAGTTGTCAATCTCACCTTCATTCTTGCTAGATGGGTTCAGAGCCGATCCTCTGCTCCGACTCAGCCTATACTAAAGCTTGAGAGCTATTTTTACTGGCTCAAGGCTACCCTGTATCCCACAATGCTAGGCACTAACTATCCAGATCTCGTTTGCCGCTTCAGCTGCGAGGTTGCGTTTTTGCCGGCTCTCTGGTTAGATTTATAAAAAAATCTCTTCTGGTAAGGTTTTTTTCTCCCTTTTGGTAGTAATAGTTTTTCTACTAGATCCACTTTACCCCTCTAGTGAATCCTCCCTCACCTTAGATAGTTCCTTTTCAGGTTTGTTTCTAACTTTTTCTTGTTACCAACCCCACTCCTTAGATTGCTAGGCCTTCAGACTAATTTTTAGTTTAAATCTTACTCTTAAGTTTAATTTAGTTTAAAATTCTCTATTTGTCAGTCTAAACAATCTCAGTCTTTGTGTGTTTGTGACTAGACTGAGCAACTTTGAGTGTGGGTGTTTGTTGATGTGTGTGTTACCTGTCATCCCTGTCAGGATGTCTAAGGATTCCAGGGTTTCAGGCTTCAAGAAGTGTGACTCGTGCTGTCAGAAGATGTCTGACAGACGGTCACACTTGTGTTTATTGCCTGGGCCCTCTGCACCTGCAGGACTCTTGTTCTGTCTGCCATGCATTCAGTACAAGAGTCCTGCAGGAATGCAGAAACAAGCTTATTTTACAAGGCTTGTTGAAACCCGAAGGTTCCCTGACCAAGTCTTCGGGCAAACCTTCGAAGCCCACAAAACTGTCGGCTCCAAGAACCGAGCCTTCGGCCTGTGGTGCTCTTAGTGCTCCTACCTTGGCTCCGGCTGGAACCGATGCTCCCAAGACTGTCTGCTCTGATCGTTGTGTCAGAACCGTCTGCGAGCCGTAAGCACTCCAGGTCTCCTTCTTTGGAGTCAGTCCATTCGGCTCTGAGATCTCCTTTGCTTTCGGAGCAGAGCCATTGGTCCCATTCCTCTCGGTCTTCCAGGCTTTCGGAACACGACCTCGAAAGGGTGGTTAGCAGACTCCTTAAGTCGCAGGCACTGGCCCAAATACTTCAGAGCCCTTTTCAACAGACGACGGCTATCCCAATTCTATCGTCGATTTCTCCTCCGACTCATCCTCTGAGTTCGGAGCCGGAGTTCGTGGGAGCCGGGACCGTTGACACGTCGGAGCCAATACCACACCTTTCGGCTCCGTCATCGGCTCCGATCTCTTCCATGGTTCCATCCTTGGAGGGATCCAGGCGCCGGGACTCCCTCGTTGGCTCCGAAGGGGCGAGTGGCATCGGACCCTTGTCCGACCCCATTCTCCCTCTCTGAGCCTCGGCGCAGGTGAGTTCGGCCCTGATATCGGCCTCGGAGCCGTCCCCCTCGGTGCCGGGAGGGGTCCTTATCTCTTCGGAGCAGGGTCCTTCTTCCCTGCCTGATAGGGGTACCTTTGAGGTCATGAGGAGTGTGCTGGCCCCTGTGCCTGCTCCTCGGTCAGCTCCCTCAGCTCCTCCCACTGTTGTGTGCCTGCCACGATCTCTACCCATCCTCTCGACCCCGACCGCAGAGATCCAATGCCTCAGTTGCCCCCATTGGGAGCATCCTCCTCTTCCGAGGCCTCCCTTGATCCGTCAGGGGAGACCCCTCGGAAAAGGAAATGCAAGAGGAAGCATGTGGACTCTCCTGAGTCCGTCACATCCGATACCGACTTGGATGAGTCGGAAGGGTCCCCACGGTCCCCCTCTGAGGACGTCTCCTTTTCTGACATCCTTGAGATCCTCAAGCAGAGGGGGAACTGGTCTACCCTCAATCCTTCCAAGGACGAGTCAGTTTATCTGGAGGCTTTTGGTTCACGCCCTTCCACCTCCTGGGTGTCTCCGTCCTTTGACCCCCTCATCGAAGTGGTGGAGCGGAAGGTATGGACGGCACCTGACACGATGGAACCTACCCCACGGAGGCCTTCAAAATTTATCACAGCCCCTTCTGATAAGCAGTTTTTAACCAAGGGTGTCCTTGTTGATGCCATGGTGGTGGCGGCGGCCACTAAGAGGGAACTGGCTGATCCTTCGGTACCGATCCATCCTCCTAATAAGGAATCTAGGACTATGGATAGGTACGGTAAGTGGATGTTTTCTTCAGCGACCTTTACCATGCGGTCGCTGAATTACTTATGTCATTTCACCCGCCTTCAAAGAGACATGCTCAAAGAAATGGGTGATACAACAGCTGCGGGGTCTCAAGACAAAATCAACTCCCAGCTGGCAACCCTGAACTCAATTAACTCCTCCATGCGGCTTATTTCCTATGCGGCCGATGGGGCGAGTAGGGCTGCAGGCACAGGCGTGGCCTTAAGGCGTCACGCCTGGATGCGGCTTTGTAGCTTTGCTGACCCCTTCAAGGCGTCCTTCACTAACTCCCCCTTTGATGGTTCGGCGTTGTTCGGACCTCAAGTGAAGGATACGTTGACCAGATGCGAACAGGATGGCAAGACTCTCTTTGCCGTGGGAGTCCGATGTTCTTCATCTCACATTGCTGCAGTCATAACCTGTGGGTAGTCCGCTGTCCTCGGTCTGCCCGAATACCAAAGTGTTAGGCTGGCGTCGGTCATGTTGCTCAGATCTGACGTCAGTACGTCGTAGTACTAAAGCGCTTGACCGACGTCATATCCTCAGTCTTTCTTGCCGCATGGTCCGTAGCAGAAGCAGCGTTTGCAAGTGCCGTTCGGTGTCCTGAAATTTTCGTATTCTGAGTTTCAGACCGAGTACCAAGTTGGGCTAAGTACCCCGTTGGGGAATATTTTTGTCTTTTCTTGCCTCAGTTATTTACGGATGTCAGAAAAAGTGAATAATTGTATTTCTTGTGGGAAACAGATACCTCATAGGGATTACCACTCTCTCTGTATTCCTTGCTTGGGGCCTGAGCACGACGTAGTCGGGTGTCGCTTTTGTGCTAGATTTAATAAGCGCACCATTAAACGTAGGTTAGATTGTGCTAGGCTTGTCTTCGGTAAGCGGTGTAATTACAATATGCCGTCGGATCCTCCGACGCCCGCTACCGCTAAGAAGCGTAAAGAAAAATCGTTAGTCCAAGCAGGATGAGTCGTCTGTTCGGACGCCGGTTCTTTAGAAACTACGGTGGAATCAGTAGAGCGAGCCGAGGTTTCAGCTGAGTCTCAGGGGGAGCCTTTAATTTTACAAGATGTGGCCTCTCGGGAATTGGGCCAGGCTGAGGGGGCCTCTCAGGTTGCTGTACTCCCTTCTTCACATAAGGTGGTTAGGCCTTCTCCCTCTGTCTCTAAGGTACCTTCCAAGGCCAGGCCTGGTTTGTCTTCCTCTGGCGTCAGCCCTAGTTCTGCAGGTTCTGTACCTAAAAAACACATGCTTAAAATGGCAGAAGATTTGATTACCTTGATTAGAGGTTCTATGCCCCCTCCAGATAAGAGGCCTAGGGTGGAGCCAGAGGTGGAAGGATTGGAACATTCTTCAGATTACTCAGAGTCTTCGGCTGAAGACACTCAGGATTTTCCCCCTTATTCTGATTCAGACGCAGAGGATTCTAGTCCTACTGCTTCCCCACCAGAGGATTTTTCTTTTTCAGAAACCCTGCATTCTATGAGAGAGCATTTTAAATGGGAAGGTCAGGATTTCTCAGATTCCCGTAAGAGGCTTAGGGAATTCTTGTTTTTACCACAGCATAGGCCCTTGGCTATTCCTCCTGTTTTGGATGTTGTTCAGGATGTTTTCTCGGAGGCTTCCCTTAATCCAGATTCTTTGCCTCCTGCCCCGGTTAAGCCAGATAGGTATTACAGGGTGCCAGAGGCACATAAATATTTGTATAAGAGCCCTAGGGCTGACCCAGAAACTATTAGCCAGGGACCTAAGGGTGTCAGGGCCTCTGTTGTTAAGAATCCAGTTCCTATGGATAAAGACTCTAGAGCTTTGGATAGGTGGGGTAAAAAAGTGTATACCTCTTCCACTCTTGCAATGAGGGCTTTAAATTGCCAGTTTCATATGCTGAAGTACCAGAATTTTCTTCTTACTCAATTGAAATCTAAGGTGGATGCTTTAGCAGAGGGCATAGAGTGTAAAGAATTACAGGATTTGGTTCATGCCTCTGATCAGGTGGGTAAGCATTCTTTGCAGTGTGGTTTTGATGCTTTGCAGGCCTCTTCCAGGGTGGCTGCCACTGTGGGTCAGTTATTCGTAGACACGCCTGGCTTAAGGATCAGAACTTGTCAGAGCATGTTAAAGCTCGAATTTTGGATGCTCCCCTTCAGTCTGAAGTTTTGTTTGGTTCTCCTGTGGAGTCAGTCTTGAAGAAAATGGAGGACAAAGCTAAGTCTATGCAGACGGTTAAAGATTTTTTACAGGTGCAGCCCCCTAAGTTTAGCAGAAATTGGCCTACTAAAGGATGGGCTTACCCTTCTTCTGATTTACAGTCTAGGGGCAGATCTAGACGTGGTAGGGGCAGAGCTCATGCACAGGGTTCTTTTAGGCCCAGGACGTGGAGTTCCCCTGCACAGTCTACAGGTGAGGGCAGGGGCCAGTCCTTTCGTAAACAGACACAATGACCTGCATCTTCAGCTGCCCGATCCTTCCTGTCTGGCAGCTCCTCTGGGAGGAAAGTTGGCACTTTTCAGGCAAAATTGGCTTTTAGTCACCCAGGACAAATGGGTGTTGGACATTATAAACCGAGGCTACAAGTTTTATTTCCACACATTTCCCCCTTTCAAAGGCATGCCAGACGTTCCTCCTCAGCAAAAGGCAGAGGCTCACAAACAGATTTCTTTACTTCTTCAAATGGGAGCTATCCAGCAGGTCCCTCCATCAGAGGTGGGCCTAGGATTTTATTCTCGCCTGTTTCTTGTACCAAAGAAAGGAGACACTTGGAGGCCAATTCTGGATTTGTCTATTCTCAACACATACCTGGACATTCCAAAATTCAAAATGTTGACTTTGCAACAACTTCTACCTATGCTGGGCAAAGATCACTGGATGGTAACTCTGGACCTCAAGGAGGCCTATCTTCATATTCCTATCAGGCCAAGCTGCAGGAGATTCCTGCGTTTTCGGGCTGGGACATTACATTATCAGTTCTCTGCATTGCCCTTTGGCTTATCTACTGCGCCCAGGGTGTTCACAAAGGTTCACAAAGGAGGTCTGGCTCCGGTGATAGCCTTCTTACGGTTAAGAGGAATACAAATTTATCCTTATTTGGACGATTGCCTGATTCTGGCTCAAGACAAAGACAAGCTACTTCACCATCTTCAGTATGTTATGGCAGTGTTAAGGTGCCTAGGGTATTCTGTGAACGAAATAAAGTCCAGTCTAGTACCCTCTCAGGACATGTGCTTTCTGGGTGTGAGACTGAATACAGCCTCTCAGATGGCGTTTTTGACCCCGGACAAGCAAAGAAATCTTACCCTTTGCTTCCAAAAATTCTCTCTCCTGTCCAGGCTGACTGCAAGTACAGTCCTTCAAGCCTTGGGGTTCATGGCATCTTGTATTCTGGTGCTTCCCAATGCCAAACTGCATATGAGGAAGTTACAATGGTATCTCAAAAGTGTATGGACTCAACACTGCCACGATTTGGACACTGTCATTCAGATAATACCTTGCATTCAGAAGGAATTTTTGTGGTGGGCTCAGGAATGTCACCTAAACAAGGGACTCTGTGACCCGACCAGAGGCGAGTCAGATCTTAACGACAGATGCCTCGGACAAGGCTTGGGGCGCACACCTCAATGGAAAATGGGTTCAAGACACGTGGCCTGCCAGACTTCAACATTTGCATATCAACATGAAGGAGATGTTAGCAGTCCAATTTGCAGTGATGGCTTTCAAGGATCTACTTCACCCAGGAAAAGTGTTGATTCAAACAGACAACACAACTGTCATGTGGTACATCAACAAGCAAGGGGGAACCCATTCGTACCCACTTTGCAGACAAGCTATGATTTTGTGGGAGACTGCTCTCGGTTTGCACATCACTCTTCAGGCAAGGTTTCTGCCAGGAACACAGAACTCCTTAGCGGATGTTTTGAGCAGACAGATAGTGGATCCCCACGAGTGGAAATTGGATCCTCATGTATTTCAACAGTTGACAGTGACTTGAGGGGCTCCAGACATAGATCTGTTCGCTTCTCCACTAAACTTCCAACTGCCAAAGTTTTGCACAAAGATGTTTCACCCAAAAGCTTGGAAAGTGGATGCTCTATCATTCAGTTGGAACAACCTTCACGTCTATGCCTTTCCTCCTCTGCCTCTCCTTCCCAAGGTGCTCTTGAAGGTCAGACAGGACAAGCCCTGCATGATTCTAATAGCTCCAGATTGGTCACGTCAGCACTGGTACCCTCTGCTGAGGACGTTAGTATGGGAGCCTCCTTGGCCTTTGCCTTCAATTCCACACCTTTTGTCCCAGGCAAGCAATCATTTCCTCAATGTCAAGATACAGTCCCTGCATCTGACAGCCTGGCATATTCTGTTTTAGACCCAGGGGGGTCGCAGCTTCCTCAACAGGTTTTGAATGTCATTTTGGAGGCCAGACGGCCCAGTACAAGGAAAGTTTATGCTGATAAATGGAGGAGATTTTTTCTTTGGAGCAAAGCAATGAGCTTTGATGTTTCAGTGCCTAATTTGAGTGTTGCACTTCAGTATCTTACAGAATTATTAGACAAAGGTTTGTCTTTCTCCTCTGTAAAAGTTCATGCTGCAGCCATTTCTGCTCACTATGACTGTGATTCACCATTATTTTCTCATCCTTTGTTTAAACAATTTCTTAGAGGGGCAAAGAACATAAGACCCCCACGTAGAGCTCCTACTCCTTCCTGGGATCTCAATTTTGTGTTGGAAAAACTCACTTTACCTCCTTTTGAACCTGCAGCTACATCTGAGTTGAAGTTCTTGTCTTGGAAGACTGCTTTTTTGTTGGCCATTACGTCTGCTAGAAGGGTATCTGAATTACAGGCTCTCATGGCAGTTGAACCCTTCCTGATATTTCATAAGGATAGGGTATCCCTTCGTACTAATCCTACTTTTATGCCTAAAGTTGTTTCAAATGTGGCCCTAAACCAATCTATTCATTTGCCTACTTTTTATGCTGATCCCCAAAATAAAGGGGAAAAAATTTTGCACTCTTTGGATATTCACAGGCAGTTACGTTATTATTTGAGCAGAACTAAAGAGTTCAGGCAGTCTCAACAGTTATTCATTTCTTTTGCCTTGGGTTCACAAGGAAAACCTGTTTCAAAACAAACTATTTCTAAGTGGATTGGCCATTGTATTGCTTTTTGTTATTCTCATCATGGTAAGGGGGTTCTGGCTGGAATCGGACCTCATTCCACTAGGGCTACTGCCACTTCTACTGCTTTTTTAAGGGGTGTAGCTACTAAAGATATTTTGGAGGCAGCTACTTGGAGTTCAATGCACGCTTTTTCTAAGCATTATCATCTCCCTCTTTATTCCAGGTCTATGGCTGGGTTTGCCACTGCAGTTTTACAGGGCATGTTAGCAGCTCCCAATGCTTTATGATTTTGCCAACCTCCCTTTACCTCTGCTTTGGGATTCTACCCACAGGTTATGACTGCAGCAATGTGAGATGAAGAACATAGTACAGTTTTGTACCTACCATAAATGTAGATGTTCGAAGATCCACATTGCTGCAGTCCAATTTACCCTCCCTCCTTCCCCACTGTAGTTTGGGGTGATTGTGTGGTTTGAGTTATAATATTGTTTGTGCATGGGTGGTTGGATGTTTTTCCTGTTTTTTGGCTATGGCCTTTCTTTGTAGGCCTTCTGACATCTGGGGCAAGAAAGACTGAGGATATGACGTCGGTCATGCGCTTTAGTACTACGGCGTACTGACGTCAGATCTGAGCGACATGACCGATGCCAGCCTAACACTTTGGTATTCGGGCCGACCGAGGACAGCGGACTACCCACAGGTTATGACTGCAGCAATGTGGATCTTCGACCATCTACATTTATGGTAGGTACAAAACTGTACTTTTTTCCACCCCGTTTAGACCATACCCTAAGGGTCAGAAGGGTGGAAAAATGTCTCTGGCCAGCCCTTCTAGCATCCCTGAGATGCTGCCCGACTGTCCGCCTTCGGAGGCAGTCGGGGGAAGATTATCACTGTACCCAGAAGCCTGGCTTTCCCTCACCCAAGACAGATGGGTACGGTCAATCATATCGGAGGGTTACGAAATTCCCATTGCCCACACCCCAACACAGCCAAAAAGGCCCCTTTCAGATGTTCCACCCGGTCTAAGGGAACAAGCAGTATTAGAAATCTCAAAACTGCTAAGAAAAAGAGCCATCCAACCAGTCCCAGCAGACCAGCAAGGATCCGGAATCTACTCCAAGTTCTTTTTGGTACCAAGAAGGACAGGGGACTGGAGACCAATTTTGGATCTCAGCAGGCTAAACAGGTCTGTCCAAAGAACAAAATTTTGGATGGTCACGCTACAGTCCATTCTACCCTTTTTTGGCCAGGACAATTGGATGTGCTGTATAGACCTTTAGGATGCGTACTACCACATCAAGATGCACAGGCGCTCCAGGAGGTTTCTCCTCTTCCGGCTGGGGGCCAGTCACTACCAGTTCAGGGCCCTGCCCTTTGGTCTCACTACAGCCCCCCGAGTGTTCACCAAATGCATGGCAGTGGTCATGGCTCATCTGAGATGTCAAGGATTCCAGGTGTTTCCATATCTGGACGACTGGCTCCTTACCGCCACCACCAGGCATCAACTTCTTCAGTCCAGCGATTACACCATTCAAACTTGCAGAGAGCTAGATATCTCCATAAATTTCGAAAAGTCTGCGTTGTCGCCTTGTCAGTCTATTACTTTCATAGGCGCCATATTGGACACAGCCGAACTGTCTGCAAAATTAACCGCACAGAGAATTTCAGATATTCGCGCACACAATTCACATCCTTCTTCAGAGCAACAGAATCCAGGCCAGGTTTGTACTGAAGACATTAGGTCTCGTGGCAGCAGCCATTACGTTACTTCCCCTAGCTCGCTTTCACATGCGGATCCTTCAGTGGATGCTCTTTTCCCAGTGGTCTTTTCAACAGCTTCCAATGTCGCACAGCATTTTATTCACCCAATCATGCAAGAAACACCTGTCTTGGTGGATGGTCTCCATTCAAGTCATTCAGGGCAGACCATTTGTCCCCCCCCCCCCCCGGTTGCTACGGTGACAACGGACGCCCCCTGATCATGTGGGAGCTGGGGCATTTTCAGGGCAGGACAGTCCAGGGCACATGGCAACCTTTCGAGTGCCACCTGCACATAAATGTCCTGGAGATGAAAGCAGTACTTTTAGCGTTGCAAGCCCTTCAGGTCTCTCTTCCCATAGGGACTATTGCAGTTCAGACGGACAATATGTCTGTAGTGTGGTACATCAGCAAGCAGGGTGGAACCAAGTCCTACCCCTTGTGTCGAGAAGCACTCAGACTTTGGCAGTGGGCGATCTCTTCTCAACGGTTTCTGATAGCAACGCATATTCCCGGGAAGTCCAACATAATAGCGGACAGGCTGAGCAGAGCCATTCTCATGCTGCACGAGTGGTCTCTCAAGCAGTCAGTAGTGGAAGAGATTTTCCAAAGATGGGGGTCAGCCTTGCTGTGATCTTTTTGCAACACCTCAAAACAGCAAGTGCCGCAACTTCTTCACTCTCTTCCCGGCCACCCCCCCCCCCAGAGATGCTCTAGTCCACGATTGGCCCCGGGGTGTGCTGTACGCTTTCCCCCCTTTCCATTAATTACACAGCTGATTCAGAAAGCTACCGCATTGAGATCCACAATGATCCTCATTGCCCCTTACTGGCCTCGACAAATCTGTTTTCCGTTCCTGCATCGTTACCTCTTGGAGCAGCCCTGGCATCTGGACCCAGTGTCAGACCTCTTGACCCATCAGTCGGGTGAGCTGCACCACTCCCTCCTCTCTCTCAACCTCACAGCTTGGTTGCTCCACTTCCAACCTTAGCCAGGCTTCCCTTTATTTCCCATTCGGTGCGTGACATCATTCTAGCTTCCCACAAATCTTCTACCAGGAGGATTTATGCTAGCAAATGGAAATGTTTCTCCTTCTGGGCAGAGACTAGAAACTTGGATCCTTTCACGGCACCTATCCAGTCAGTCCTAGATTTTTTGGCTGAACTTTTTCAATCAGGTTCTACTTCGTCCACTATCAGAGTTCACTTAGCGGACATTTCAAATTTTCATGTTGGCCTGTCGGACTCAACTGTTATGTCCCATAAACTTTGTAAAGCCTTCCTTAAAGGTATCTTTTTGCTTAAGCCCCCAGTCAGAGATCCCCCACCACAGTGGGATTTTAATCTGGTTTTAACCTCTTTGATTCTCCCTCCCTTTGAACCTGCAGCTTCCTCTTCCTTGAAGTTACTCTCATGGAAAACTCTATTTCTAGTGGCCATAACTTCCGCGAGGAGATTCTCAGAGCTTCACGCCCTTTGCATTCGTCCTCCTTATCTGGTTTTCCATAAAGATAGAGTATCCCTCAGAACTAACCCATCTTTTTTACCCAAGATATCTTCTGAGGCAAATCTAAACCAGACTATCGATCTTTCAGTTTTCTTCCCTAATTACTCCAACAGAGCGGAACAAAAGTTGCATTTTTTGGATGTTCATCGTCAACTCCGTTACTACCTGGATAGAACCAAGCAAGTTAGGAAATCTGAGCAGCTCTTCCTGTCTTATGCGGAAGGGAAGAAAGGCCTTCCAGTTTCCAAAGTAACCCTTTCCAGATGGTTGGCCTCTGATTACTTTCATCTATGAACTGAGGAGTCAAGAACTTCCTTCATAACCTAGAGCCCACTCAACTAGAGCCTTAGCTACGTCAATAACTTTTCAGGCTAGGTTACCTTTATACTCCATTTGTGCGGCAGCCACATGGGCCTCTCCTCGTACCTTTATTTCTCATTACAAAGTGGACATGGCCTCCAGAAGCCGAGCTAACTTTGGTTCCACCGTCCTCAAGAGTCTGTTTGATGAGCCACCCAGAGCTGAGGTGCTAGGGACGTGGTCCCATCCAGCAAGAATGAAGGCGAGATTGACAACTTAACATTGAGAAGTTATGTACCTACCATAACGTTCCATGTTAGTTGTCTTCTTCTCGCCTTCTTTCTTGTGTCCCATCCTCCAACCCCCTAGCCTGGACAGACCGAAAGGATCTTTTTGGGCCTTCTTTCATCCCAGCTTGGACTCCCATGGTTGCCCTTTTTCTGGGTATGTTTTATATATATATATATATATATATATATATATATATATATATATATATATATATATATATATAGGTATTCCTCTTTCTCCTTTGTTCTGGGATCAGAACTGCTATGGTGTTATCTATCAAACGAGATCTGGGTTGTTAGTGCCTAGCATTGTGGGATACAGGGTAGCCTCGAGCCGGTAAAAATAGCTCTCGAGCTTTAGTATAGGCTGAGTCGGAGCCGAGGATTGGCTCCGAACCCATCCAGCAAGAAAGAAGGCGATAAGAAGACAACTAACATGGAACGTTATGGTAGGTACATAACTTCTCATTTTGGCTCTTACTTTAGCCCAGAGGATTAATGAACTTCAGGCTCTCATGGCGTATTCCTCCTATCTTAATATTCTACATTTGCACTATTCCTTCTTTTATGCCCAAGTGAGTTGCCACTTAATCAGGCTTTTCATTTGCCTTCCCTTTTTCTTTCTCTGCAGTCTGCCAGTTTTAAGGTGCTCAAACATTTGACTTGCATAGACGGCTCCGGTATTTGTGGATAAAACTAAAGTTATTTCCAAATATGAGCAGCTTTTTCTGTCATCCCAGGTCTTTGAATTTAGCAGTTTCAAAACAGACTATCTGATGATGTTAATCTTTGTTCATTCCTTACTGATGGGTTATTGATTCCATCCTCTGAACCGAGCCAGCCAATATCAAGCTCGCATCAGCCAAATACTCTCCAGCCAAGGTCCTACCCAAAATGTTCTGTTCCCTGCTAACCTCAGATCTCGTTTGTTGCATTGCTGTACAGCCGTGTCAAGCCACTCTCTCAAGTAAGTGTCTAATTTTTTGAAAGTTTTATACATTGTTTAAAGTTTTTCAAATAGTCTCTACTATTTTCCTACCCTATCATATACTTTAGACTCTCTCACTTTAGTCTTTTTCCCTTTATTACCCTTTTCTTACCTCCAAGATAATTCTTCATTACCATCTTTGGTAATCCTACTTTTTCTCTACTTACCCTTTTGGGTAACCTTTCCTCTTCTTTTTGGTATAGTTCTCCACATCATAATGTCGGATAAGAAAAGCAGTGTTGGATCATGTTCATGTTTCACTGTTGCAGTCATCACACTTGGGTTATCTGCCTGCAGGTAGCCGTCAGTTGACCCGAATACCAGAGTCTTAGTATTTCTGCGTCGCATGCTGTTGCTTCTTCCATGACATCAGGGGTATAGAACAGGCAGCCGACGCCATTACATCAGTCTTTCTTGCCAAGGAGGAGCCCAAAGCAGAAGCAATTCGCAAGTGCCAGTCAGCCGCTACCTGAAATTTTCGTTTTCGAATTAATAATCCTGAAGTCTTCTAAAGCTAAGTACCCCATTAGGGATCCTTTTTTCTTGCTCTGATGTCAGAAAAAGTTAACAATTGTCTTGCCTGGGGAAAGCAAATACCTCACAGAGATTTTCATTCTTACTGCGTCACCTGTTTAGGCCCAGACCATGATGTCCCTCGCTGTCGGTTTTGTGACTTAACGCCTGAACCATTCGTTGTTGTGTTATTTTTGTCGCTGAATTCTTTAGCTCTCGTTCGCCGTTTTCCGAAATGGCTTCGATAAGCCATCCGACTGCTGATCTTCCGAAAAAAATGTAAAGATAGACACAGACCGCATAGGTCCAAAACTGCAGAAGACTCTTCCGTTAAGCTAGTCGCCAGTAGTCCGGTACTCAGTGAGGCGCCTTTGCAGCCTCTGATGCCTGCTTCTGTGGATTTACAGGCCTCTGCTGAGACCCATTCAGAGTCCGCTATGCTGCAAGATGCTCTTTCGACTATGGAGCCAACGGATGTCTCTAACTTGGATGGGTCCGGAACCACTGTGCAGGCACTGGCTTCTGAGGGTGTATTCTGTCCTACCCATGTTCAAATCAAACTGAGTTTGTTTTTAGCTAAAACTACCGAGGTTCTTATGCCTAGAGTACGCACTATACCTAGAAAACTGACCAAAGCTCATGCTCAAGCTCCCATGCCACAAAAACAAATGTTTAGAATGGCTGAAGACCTTGTTACACTAATTAGGGGAAGCCAGCCTTCCCTGCTAAGAGACAAAGAATTGAAGTTCCTTTTGATTCTACAGACCAGGAGACCGACGTCTCTGACCCTTCTGATTATCAGGGCATGCCCTGATCAGCTTATGAGGATTCAGATGCAGAGGAATCCATTCCCTCTGCCTCCCATCCAAAGGATTTTTCTTTTGGTGAAACCTTGCATACTTTGAGAGCTTTTCCACTGGGAGTGCCAAGACTACCCTGAATTTTTAGAGTTGTGTCAGTACCAGCCTTTAGCTATACCCCCTGTCCTGGATGTTGTAGATGATGTTTTTATGGAATCCAGTCTTACTAAAGACACATATCCCCTGGCCCCTAGGAAACCTGACTGGTACTACATACAGAGTACCTGATTCCCACAAGTTTCTTTTCAAGAATCCTACTGCTGATCCAGAGATAATTTCTCAGGGTCCTAAAGGTATTAAGGCTACTACAGCCAAAAATCCTACCCCTTCGGACAGGGATTTCAGAGCTTTAGACAAGTGGGGTAAGAAGATATATACCTCAGCAACTCTTGCTATCAGGGCATTAAATTGCCAGTTTCACGTGCTGAAATACCAGCAACATATTACGGAACTAATTAAACCAAAAATCGTAATTCCAGATTGTGCATAAAATAAAGATTTACAAGAGCTAATGCATTCAGCAAACCAAGTTAGTAAGCATACTTTGCAGTGTGGCTTTGATGCCTTAGAAGCATATTGCATGGCTGCAGTCACTGGTTCTGCACTGAGAAGACATGCTTGGCTTAAGGAGCAAACCTTGCCAGATCATGTCCAATCCAAATTACTAGACGCTCCTTTAAATAAGGACGGTTTGGCACCAAAGCAGAAGTTGTTCTTAAAAAGAAGGAAGAAAAAGCTAAATCTACACAAACTGTTCAAGAATTCTTACAAGTGCAACCACCTAGATTCAGTAGGCATTGCCCTTCAAAACACTGGTCCTTTCCAGCCCCCTTCCAGGCCTTCCCAGACAAGACCCAGGGGAAACAGGCTATCCAGACTACAGTCTCAAGGTATGCATAAATCTAAGCAATGGAGTGCCCCCACCCCAAAAACGGGGAGTGGTAAGCAGCCCCCCTATGGAAAAAGTTCACAATGACTTCTCAGTTCTACTTCCCAGCCCTGTCCAACTGCTTGTATCCCTAGGAGGAAAACTTGCCCTTCACGCAAAAAACTGATGGGTCCTCAACATTCTATCCCAAGGGTACAAATTCTACCTCCATTCACTGCCAACCCCAAGAGGGTTTCCAGACCTTCCTACAAACCAGTGGCCACAGGCTCAAAAGCAAGTACTGCTCAATATTAGAACTATTCAATCTGTTCCAGTAGAATAAAGGGGTCAGGGTTTCTACTCTAGACTTTTCCGGGTGCCCAGAAAAGAGGGCTCTTGGTGCCCAGTCGTGGATCTTTCAATTCTCCCCACCTTTCTGGTGGTCCCAAAATTCGAGATGCTTACCCTGCAACGGCTTCTCCCTATGCTAGGCAAGGATACCTGATTAGTCACACTTGACTTAAAAGAAGCTTATCTGCACATCCCCATAAGGGAGTCATGCAGGAAATGTGTGTGTTTCAGGGCAGGATCTGTGCACTATCAGTTCTCTGCAATTAATTTGGCTTATTTACTGCGCCCAGAGTATTCACAAAATGCCTGGCTCCAGCCATCGCATACTGCAGGCAGAGAAATATCCAAATTTACCCATACATGGACGACAGCCTGATTCAGGCGGACAATCAGGAATTGCTGCTTCAGCACCTGTTATTTGTAAAAAGCCTTCTCACTTTGGGGTACACCATCAAAGAAAAGAAATCTCAGCTGATACCCAGTCAAAAGATTGTATTCCTGGGAGCAAGCTTGGACACAACTTCCCAGATGGTATTTCTCACGTCAGAAAAACAGGTCTATCTGACAGCCTACTTCAAACAAATGGCCACCAGAACCCAGCTATCTGCAAGGAAAATACTGCAAGCCCTAGGGTTCATGGCCTCATGTATTCTACTAATTCCATATGCAAGACTGCATATTAGGAAGCTTCAAGTGGTACTTGGTCTTTGGTGCCAGCATTCTCAGGACCTGGAAACCATCCTTCCTGTCATACCTTGTCTAAGGACAGAGTTCCTCTGGTGGGCAGAAGCATGCAACCACAACAAGGTACTGCATTTTACTCAACCCCTCGCTGCCCAAACCCTGACAACAGATGCATCAGACTATGCATGGTGGGCTCACATGGCAGGCAAATGCATTCATGGCTACTAGAGCCCAGGGCAGATTCTCCTGCACATCAATCAAAAAGCTGCTAGCTGTACAGAATGCTCTGACAGCTTTCAAATACCTAATCCTTCTAGGACAACTGCTGAAAAAACAGACAACACTACAGTTATGTGGTACATAAACTAGTAGGGGGGGGGATCCCATTCTTACCCAATCTGCAGGTTAGCCATGGCCCTGTGGAACACAGCTTTCAGCAACCAAGTCCATCTGCAAGCTCAATTCCTGCCAGGCAAACAAAATTCACTGGCAGACAACTTAAGCATAAATCTCCTAGACCCACGAGTGGAAATTGGAGCCCAACACTTTCAACCTTCTGATCCAGCGGTGGGAGACACCAGAGTTGGATCTCTTTGCCTCCCTCGAGAACCACCAGTTAAGCAAATACTGCTACAGAAACCCTCACAGTGGGGCCTGGAAGGTGGATGCCCTATCCTTTCAATGGGAAAACCTCTCAATCTATGCCTTTCCCCCCTCTGCCCCTTCTCTCAAGAGTACTACTCAAGATAAAACAAGACAGGTCAAGGGCAATTGTGATTGCCCCAGACAGGTTACTCCAATACTGGTACCTACTCCTTCGCAGACTGACAACGGTGCCACCTTGGCACCCACAGCAGACTCCTACCCTGCTGTTACAACACGAGGGACAGAATTTGCGTCCACAACTGCAAACCCTAGACCTTGCAGCCTGACTTATCCCTGGAATAACCCACCAGCAACCCTCAGCAAGCAGGTGCTGGATGTCATTCTTGAAGGCATAAGGCCTAGTACTAGGAAATCCTATGCTGAAAAGTGGAAAATATATTGTTCTTGGACTCCGTCTAAAGGAAAGGACACAACAGCACCCTCCTTACCTCTAATCCACGATTACCTAGCAGAGCTACTCCACAGAGGCCTATTCTTCTCCTCCATTAAGATTCATGCCTCTACCTTCTCTGCTCATTGTAATACTGTGCCACCTCTATTTTCTCACCCTCTCATCAGACAGTTCCTGCGAGGGGCTAACAACTTAAGGCCCCTAAGGAGGGCAGGCACCCCTGTCTGGGACCTTAACTTTGTACTGGCAAAGCTCACGCTTCCCTGTTTCGAACATGCTGCTTCAGCAGAAAAATTCCTCTCTTGGAAAACAGCCTTACTTTTAGCCTTAACTTCAGCTAGAAGAGTGTCTGAGTTACAGACACTAATGGCTGTGGAGCCCTTCATTATTTTCCATGCGGACGGGGTTTCCCTCAGGACTAACCCACCCTTTATGCCTAAGGTGGTTTCCAGTGTGGCTCTAAACCAATCCATCCACTTAACCTTCTTCCCTAACCCTCAGAATAAAGGGGAAATGGTCCTGCACTCTTTGGATGTGCACAGACAGCTCAGGTTTTACCTTGATATAGGACTAAGCCTCTCAGAAAATTTGACCATTTGCTTGTCAGCTTTGCTTCAGGGGCAGAGGGTAAGGCCATTTCAAAACAAACCATTTCCATATGGATAGCACACTGCATCCATTTCTGCTACAAGCACCAAGGAAACCCAACCCCTCAGGGGGTCAGAACAAATTCCACTAGGGCTACTTCTATCTCTAAAGCATTTCTCGGGGGAGTCACTACCAGGGACATTCTGGACGCTGCAACCTGAAGATGTTCTTCGTGCTTCACTGTTGCAGTCATTACATTTGCGTTATCTGCTTGCAGGTAGCCCTCAGTCGGCCTGATTTTTTAAAGTCTTGGGTCCTGCATCTGTTGCTGCCTCATCTTCCATGACGTCAGGGGTATAAAGCATGCAGCCGACACCATTACGTCGGTCTTTCTTGCTGTGCGGTGCCCGAAGCAGAAGCAGGTTCGCAAGTGCCGGTTGGCCGACTCCTGAAATTTTCGTTTTCGAGTTTCAGATCTGAAGTCTTCAACTAAACTAAATACCCCGTTGGAGATTCTTTTTCTTGCTCTAAACCGATAGTAAAAGTTAACAATTGTATTTCTAATGGAAAGCAAATACCTCATATAGATTTTCATGTGTACTGCATTAATTACTTAGGCCCAGACCACGACTTACCTCGCTCTCGGTTTTGTGCCTTATTCAAACCTCAAACTATTCATCGTCTGTTCAATTTCTCATCTAAATATTTTGGTACTCTGTTCAATTATCCAGAAATGGCTTTGGTAAGCCACCCGACTACCGACATTCCGAAAAAACGCAAAGATAAAGAGGCAGACCACATAGGTCCAAAGCTGCCGACGACGCTTCTCCTAAGCTAGTCGCCAGTTCACTGGTACTCAGCCCCTGATACCTGCTATTTCAGATTCTTAGGACTCTACTGAGACCCATTCGGAGTCCAGTATGACGCAAGATGCTTCGACTGTGGAACCTGCAGATGTCTCTACCTTGGATGGGTCCGGAGCCGCTGTGCAGGCAGCTGCTTCTGAGGGTGTATTCAGTCCTACTGACTTGCTTATTAAAACAACGCCATCATCTTCTTCAAGGCCTAAAACTCGATCCACGCCTAGAAAACCAACGCCCAAACCGCATGGTCAGGCCCCTATGCCTTAAAAACAAATAAGAATGGCTGAAGACCTTACTACTCTAATCAGGGGAAGCCACCCTTCTCCCTCTGAGACCTAGAACTGATTTTCCTTCTAATTTTTCTGATCAGGATTCTGAAATTTCTGTTTTCTCTGATGACCAGGAGTTGCCCTTATCTACCTATGAGAATTCTGATGCAGAGGACTCCATTCCCTCCGCTTCCCATCCAGACGAGTTCTCTTTTGGTGAAACTGCATGCTGTAAGGGAGCATTTCCGCTGGGAAAGCCAGGATTACTCTGACTCTAAAAAGAGGCTTAGGGAATTCTTACTCCTACCTCAACACAGACCTTTAACTATTCCTCCTGTGCTGGGCAATGTAGATGATGCCTTCTTGGAATCTAGCCTGGCCCCTGACACTTTACCTCTAGCTCCCAGAAAACCTGACAGGTATTAGATTACCTGACTCTCACAAGTTCCTCTTTAAGAATCTTACTGCGGATCTTGAGACTATTTCACAGGGACCCAAAGGCATTAAGGCTACTACTGCCAAAAACCCTACCCCCTCTGATAAGAGATTCCAGGGCTCTGGACAGATGGGGTAAGAAGGTGTACACTTCTGTAACTTTGGCCATTAGGACCTTAAACTGCCAGTTTGATATGTTAAAGTATCAGCAGCATATTATTGGATTGGTTAAACAGAAAATGATGTTGATTCCTGACTGTGCTGAAAATAAAGACTTACAGGATTTAATGCATTCTGCTGAACAAGTTGGAAAACATACTTTGCAATGTGGTTTTTTATTCATTAGAGGCATCTTGCAGGGCTGCTGTCACTGGGTCTGTACTTAGAAGGCATGTTTGGCTTAAGGAGCAATCTTTGCCAGATCATGTTAAAGCTAAATTATTATATGCTCCCTTAAACCAAGACCGCCTGTTTGGCAACAAAGCAGAAAAAGTACTTAAGATGGAGGAAAAAGCTAAATCTATGCAAACTGTTAGACTTCCTGCAAGTACAGCCTTCCAGATTTAGTAGGCACTGGCCTTCTAAGAATTGGTCCTTTCCTGCCTCTTCCAGGCTTTCTCAGTCCAAAGCCAGAACTAGCAGACCATCCAGGCTTCATTCTCAAGGTACTCACAGGCCTAAGCAGTGGGGGGCTCCCACTTTCAAAGCTGGGAGTAGTAAGACACCCCCCTATGGTACACTGTCACAATGATTTAACTTTACACCTTCGAAGCCCTGCTCAGCTGACTGTCCCTTTAGAGGGAAAGATCACCCTGCATGCAAAAAACTGGTAATTCATTACCCAAGACAAATGGGTTTTAAATATAGTTTCCCCAAGGATACAGATGCCACTTCCACTCCATACCCAACCCCAAACGGTTGGCCAGACCTACCCCCAAATCAGTGAGCAGAGGCTCAAAAGCAGGTTCTCTCTCTTCTAAGCATCAGGGCTATTCAGCCTGTCCCAGAAGAGAAATGGGGGCAAGGTTTTTACTCGAGACTTTTCCTGGTACCCAGAAAAGACAATTCCTGGCATTCTATCCTGGACCTGTCTATCCTAAACACTTATTTGGTAATCCCAAAATTCAAAATGCTAACTCTTTATCAGCTGCTTCCCATACTAGGCAAAAATGCCTCGTTGGTAACACTGGATTTACAGGAAGCCTACCTGCACATCCCAATAAGGGAATCTTGCAGAAGATACCCATGTTTCAGAGCAGGCTACATGCACTATCAGTTCTCTGCACTGCCCTTTGGCTTATCTACTGCGCCCAGGGTATTCACAGAGTGCCTAGTTCTAATCATTGCATTTTGCAGGAAAGAAATGTTCAAATGTACTCATACCTGGACGATTGTCTAATTCAGGCAGAAAGAAAGCCAGGACATACTATTAAGTCATCTGACATTTGTAAAGAAATTACTAATTTCTCTGGAGTACACCATAAACGAAAAGAAATCACATCTAGTACCCTGCCAATAAATTTTATTCCTGGGAGCAAGCTTGAATACAACTTCCCAGATGGGCCTACCTCACGCCAGAGAAACAAGTTCATTTGACAGCCTACTTCAAACTACTGGACACAAAAGACCCAGCTATCTGCAAGGAAAATACTGCAAGCCCTGGGGTTCATGGCCTCTTGCCTTCTACTAATTCCATATGCAAGACTGCATATGAGGAAACTACAATGGTATCTAAAAAGCCTATGGTGTTAACCTTCTCAGGACCTAGAATCAATGATTCCTATCATACCTTGCGTAAAGACAGAGTTCTTTTGGTGGGTAGAGGCCTGCCACCACAACTTAGGACTGCCATTCACTCCACCCCCTGCTGCCTAAACCCTAACAGCAGACTATGCATGGGGGCTCACTTGGCAGGGCATTCCATTCAGGGCAAATGTAACCCAAGTCAAATGCACCTGCATATCAGTCAAAAAGAAATGTTAGCTGTACAAAATGCTCTGACAGCCTTCAAGGGCCACATTCTTCCAGGACAATTATTGGTAAAGATGGACAACACCACTGTTATGTAGTACATAAACAGGGGAGGAACCCAGTCATGCCCTCTCTGCAGACTAGCCATGGCTCTGTGGAACACAGCCTTGAGCTACCAAGTGCCACCTACAAGTTCAATTCCTACCAGGCAAGCTAAATACACTGGCAGATGATCTAAGCAGAAATCTCATGGACCCACACGAGTGGAAACTGGAACCAAAGATATTCAACATTTTGAGAAACAAATGGGGGAGCCCAGAGATGGACCTGTTTGCCTCCCCTCAGAACATCAGTTTATGCCTTTTCCCCCTCTGCCTCTCCTCACCAAAGTGCCACTAAAGATCAAACAGGACAAACTAAGGACACTACGTATTGCACCAGAGTGGCCACGCCAACACTGGTACCCCCTTCTGCACAGTGTGTCACTTCTGGAACCATGGCACCTGCCTCAGACCCCTGCCCTGTTGTCCCAGCAGGAGGGCCAGATTCTGCACCCACAGCTTCAAACCCTGAACCTTGCAGCCTGGCTTAATTACATGATCTCTCCATTACCATCCCTCAGTAAGCAAGTGATGGATGTCATTCTGGAGGCAAAGAGGCCTAGTACTAGAAAATCCTATGCTGAAAAAGGAAAAGATTCTGTTCCTGGAGCCAAACTCACGGCATGGGCACAACAGTGCCCAATTTACCGCACATTCTTCAATATTTAACTGAGATTCTTCACAAGGGCCTTTCCTTTTCTTCCATCAAATTCATGCCTCTGCCATTTCAGCTCATTATAACACAGAGCCACCCCTCTTCTCTCATCCAGTGCTGAAGCAATTCCTCATAGGGGCCAAAAACTTAAGACCACCCAGGAGAGCCCCTACTTCAGCCTGGGACCTTAACTTTATATTGGAAAAGCTCACTCTACCTCCCTTTGAGCCAGCTGCAAATGCAGAGTTGAAATACTTTTCTTGGAAAACAGCCTTCCTTCTAGCCATCACTTCAGCAAGAAGAGTGTCTGAATTACAGGCCGTCATGGCAGTGGAGCCTTTCATCATCTTTCATGCTGATAGGGTGTCCCTCAGGACCAATCCCTCCTTTATTCCCAAGGTGGTATCCAGTGTGGCCCTTAATCAGTCCATTCATTTGCCAATGTTCTTTAGTAATCCACAGAACAAAGGGGAACGGATACTGCACTCCTTGGACGTGCACAGACAACTTAGATTTTATTTGGACAGGACTAAGCCTCTCAGGAAGTCTAAACAGCTGCAGGGGCAGAGGGGAAGGCCATTTTAAAGCAAACCATTTCTAAGTGGATCGGCCACTGCATTCATTTCTGCTGTAAGCACCATGGAAAACCTACCCCACAGGAGATAAGACCACATTCCACCAGTGCTGCATCTACCTCTACAGCCTTTCTCAGAGGTGTCCCTACCAGAGACATCCTAGAAGCTGCTACCTGGAATTCTGTACATACCTTCACCAAGTATTACCACTTGCCAATTTTTTCAAAATCCAGAGCTGGTTTTGCCACTGCAGTCTTGGCAGGGCCTTATAGCTGGTCCTAATGCTATTTAATTGCCTCCTCCCTTCCTTAGCTTGGGAATCCACCCAAATGTAATTACTGCAACAGTGAAACACAAGGAGCACAGTACAGTTCTGTACACTTAACATAAATGTAGATGTTAGTGTATTCACTGTTGCAGTCCTGGTTACCCTCCCTCCAGCCCCTTGACTTTTACTGACTATACCTCTATTCTGGTTTACTACGCTTAAAGCTTTCTGGTGTATTTGCTTTTTGTTGGAAGTGTAACCGTTTATATAACTGCTTCCCATTATGGGGGCACCTGACATCTGGGGCAAGAGAAACTGATGTAATGGCGTCGGCTGCATGCGTTTTACCCCTGACTACCTGATGTCATGGAAGATGAGACTGCAACTGACGCAGGACCCAAGACTTTGATAATCAGTCCGACTGAGGGCTACCTGCAAGCAGATAACCGAAATGTAATGACTGCAACAGTGAATACACTCGAACATCTACATTTATGGTAAGTGTACAGAACTGTACTTTCTGTGCCCACCTTCACCAAGCACTACCACTTACGTATCTTTTCCAAATCCAGGGCTGGATTAGCTACAGCAGTCTTGTAAGGCCTACTAGCCAGGCCAAACACTTCTTGACTGCTTCCACCCTTCCTCGGCTTTGGGAATCAACCTACGTGTGATGACTGCAGCAGTGAAATGCGAAGAACATAGGTGCAGTTGTGTACACTTACCTTAAATGTAGATGTTCAAGTGTATTCACTGTTGCAATCCTGGTTTCCCTCCCTCCAGCCCCCTGGCTTTCTCTTTCTATCTACCTCTCCTCTCTATGGGTATTCCTAATGGCACTGGTATTTACTTTTTACTGGTGGTATTCCCCACCATATACTAACTCCCTGTTTGGGGGCTCCTGACATTTGTGGCACGAAAAACTTATGTAATGGCATCGGCTGCCTGTTTTATACCCCTGACGACCTGACGTCATGAAAGAAGTGACTGCATCTGGCGCAGAAATACTAAGACTCTGGTATTCGGACTGACTGAGGGCTACCTGCAGGCAGATAACCCAAGTGTGATTGCAACAGTGAATACTAACATCTACATTTTATGGTAAGTGTACACAACTGTACTTTTTAGGCAGTGTAAGGACTGCGGCCATAAGTTACCACTTTCCGATGGCCATGACTTGCGTGTCTACTGTCTAAATGTCTCCCACCTTACTGTGGATCCTCCATGTGGGATTTGTAGAAACATTTCGTCCAGGAGTCTTGAGAGGAAGAATAAATTAATATTGAAAGGTTTTCTCAAATCTCTTTTCTCAGACTATTTCTTGGTCAGAGGGCACACCCCCTCCTGCTAAACCCCGTAAGAGGCATTCTTCCTCTTCATCGAGGTCGTTCCCTTCTCCCTCTGGAGATCCTAGTGAGTCGACTCATAAGGTGAAATTGATTACTACTTCGGCGCTGCCACCTGTGACCCTGTCTGCTCCACGCTCGGCACCGCCCCAAATGATTCTGGCTCCAGCCATGTCTTCCTTATCGACACCAGCACCGGAGTTCCCGGTGCAGACAAATACGCCTCCGACAGTTCCGTCGCAGCCCTTACCGGCAACGTCTATGCAGGTATATTCCCCTTCGGCACCATTGGTACAGTCCTTCGGCTCAGAGTATGATGTTTCTGTCTTCCATGGTGCAGACATTTTTGGCGCCAAGTTTTTCGGTGCAGTCTTTCTTGACGGTGTTCTTATTACCGATGTAGAAACTTTCCTAGACACCACCGTACCCATCGGGGCAGACTTGTGCCTTTACGGCGCAAACACCTTCAACTTCTGTGGCACTGATGTCAGCGCAGACTACTTCCACACCGTTTTCTTTGGTGCAGACGTTATTGGCTCCAGGCTCTACACCTCACGAATTAGCAAATACCAAGTATTCTCCTTCCTTGGATCCTTTCTCTGGTAATCAATGTAGTCCTTTCTTAGAATGGACAGAATCGCCATCAGCTCTTTCTCTGAGGTCATCCAGGAGCCTCTCTGAGCATGATGTGTTGCAGCTTTTTGACCAGTTGGTTGTGGCCAGAGGTCTTTCTCACCTGTTGAAGTCCACGTTCCTTCCTTCAGGTGAACGTATATCGCCTCAAACTCCAAAGTACACTCTTCCTTCGACTTCTACCCTAGTTTCGAAGCCTGTTACTCTGACAGCAACTTCCCTTCCTCTGACTCCAATAGTGGATCTCACTTTGGAACTGGAGTCGTCCTTGTGGCCCTCTGTGCACTGAGCATCGGGTTCTTCTCAGGCCAGTGGGTGTGCCCTGGGGGAGGGCATTCCTGGTTCCACGCCAATTTTTTTCTATGGCACCCTCCTGGAATCCTGTCTCTCATGGTTCGCAGTCCTCTTGAGACTCCTGGTCTGGGTGTCAGCTCATCGGGGTGGGGTATGACCCCGTTTTCGAGGTTATCTTGCTCTGTTCCGGGCTCCCATCCCTCCTTGGACAGACCAGCTTTCCAGGCCATGTAGAGGGCGCTTGCCTTCGCTGGTAAATAACTGGGCGCAAGGGCCTCATGGCTCTCCTAAGGAGATCCCTTCTTTGCAGTCTTCCCCAGAACTTCCCACTGTGGAAGTACCCCATAAAGTGGCATGCAAGATGAAGCAAATGGACTCCACTGAGGAGATGTTGACTGAAAATAAGGATTTTGATGACAGGGAAGGGTCCCCACGGTCACCCTCTGAGGTGTCCTTTGGGTGACATCCTCGTGATCCTTAGAGAGGTGACTGGAAGTCCTCTAATCCTTCCTCTGAGGAATCCGTATTCCTGCAGGCCTTTTGTGCCTGGCCTCCTACCTCCTGGGTCACCCTGCCGGCCGATGAACTCGTCCAGCTCATTGTCCAGTCCGCATGGAAGGCACCTGACTCCCTGGAAGCGATACCAAGGAGACCGGGTAAAATATTATCACCCCCCCCCCCCTGTTGAGCATCCACATTGGTCACGAGGTCTTCCAGTAGATACTATGGTGGTGACGGCTGCAACTAATAAGGATTTGGCAGAAGAGATCCAAACTGTCCATCTGCCCCACAAGGAGTCCCGAGTGATAGACTAAGGAAGTGTGTGTGTGCTTCATCGTCCTTCGCTGTAAGGTCTTTCAACTATTTGGCACACTTTTACCAGGCTTTAGAGGGATCTTGTCAACCAGATCTCTGAAACCTTGGCAGGAACTGTGTCTGATGAGGTCCATGACAACGTGGCTTCTCTGATAGCCACCCTAAATTCCATTTCCAACTCTTCCATGCGTCTTTATTTCTCACGCAACGGAAGGAGTGGCTAGAGGGCAGGCTCTGGTATAGTCACCAGACGACATGCCTGGATACACCTTTGCGACTTCACTGACTCCTTTAAGGCTTCCTTCATGAATGCCCCCATCAAGGCCGCTTCTTTGTTAGGCCCTAAAGTGAAAGATAGGCTGGCGAGGTGTGCACAAGATGGCAAGATTCTGTCTGCCATTGGTGTCTGACACTACAGTCCTCAACGATTCTACTCCAGAAATCAGGGGAGCGGGAAGATGTGGCACAGAAAATCACAATGCTCTTTCTGGGATGCACGTGCCGAGTTCTCCTTTAGAGGCAGAGGGGGAAACTCCAATGGAAGATGCCCCCTTCAGGGCAGAGGAAGTCCGTGAAACTGGGGTTCCAGGGATTCCTTCTCTGAGCAACCCAATCAACTCTCCTGATGCATTGCCCTACTGCTCACCTCTGGAAACGGTCGGGGGTCTTTTCACCTTGTACCCTGCTGCCTGACAAAATGCAAACACTGATTCTTGGCTACAACGGGTAATATCCAGAGACTGTCACATTCTCTTCCATCTTTATCCAATCTCATCCAGAGTATTACCTGACATTTCACCCAGTCAAAGGGAAGCCGCAGCACACAAAATCCAAAAGCTGCTACAGAAAGAGTCATCAAGACGGTCCCCCCAGACCAGATAGGATCCAGATTTTACTCTGGGTTCTTTTTAGTGCCAAAAAAGACAGGGGACTGGAAACTAATTCTGGAGCTCAGCACACTGAACAAATTTGTAAAAACAGAAAAATTCCGGATGGTCTCGTTTCAGTTTATCCTTCCTTTTCTGGAAGACGACGATTGGATGTGCTCTGTAGATCTTCAAGATGCCTATTGCCACATAAAAATGGACAAATGTTCAAGAAGATACCTCCGCTTCCGCATATGAGCCAGCCACTACCAATTTCGAGCTCTGCCCTTCAATCTCTCTACAGCTCCCTAAGTGTTCAGCAAATGTGTAGCAGTGGTTATCGTTCATTTGCGACTTCAAGGATTCCAGGCATTTCCATATCTAGATGACTGGCTCCTCACTACCCCCCACAAAGCGTCTACTGAAAGAAGCCCTGCACTACATTCCTCACAGCACAAAGCCTGGTAATCACTGTAAACTGGGGGAAATCCAACACGACCCCAGCTCAGTCTTTGGAATTCATCGAGGTACTGTTGGACATGAGAAATTGCACAGCATCTCTTCCGGACCACAGACTTCAAAGAATAAGACAACAAATTCAACCACTGCTCCGTCACCATAAATCTTTCACTCGATCTATACTCTAGCTCTTGGGGTCAATGCAGCCTCTATCACCATTGTTTTTTTAGCCAGGTTCCACATGAGGCTCCTTCAGTGGTTACTTCTCACTCAATGGTACCATCTACAACATCCCTCGTCTTTTCAGATAAGTGTAACTCAGAGATGCAAGCAAGATTTACTCTGGTGGATTTCTCAAAATCCCCAACAATGGTCTCGCTCCCATCAACCGATAGCCACGGTGACCATGAATGGCCTCCATGATGGAGTGGCAGGGGGCTTTGTCAGGGAAACTCTCTGTACAAGGCACCTGGTCGGAGACAGAGGCCCTTTTGCATATCAGTGTCCTTTCAACTGAGGGCGTTGCTACTAGCGTTGCATTTCATTCCATCCTTCCGTCAGGGAGTTTTGCGATCCAATCAGACAACATGTCACTAGTCTGGTACATCAACAAACAAGGGAGTACCAGGTCTTACCCGTTATGCAGAGATGCCTTGAATATGGCAATGGGCGATAGCTTCCACCTGCTTTCTAATTGCAACACACATTCCCGGGAGCTGCAACTTGATAGCTGACAAATTGACCAGGTGCATTCTGCAACCTCACGAGTGATCCCTCAATCCTATGATATTGGCAAGAATCTTCAACTGCTGGGGCCAGGCTTGCTGCGACCTATTTGCCTCCAAAACCACCTACAAATGCAGCAACTTTTTTCCCCTGATCCCCCCACCGAGAGATGCTGTAGTCCACGCTTGGCCTTCGGGTCTACTTTATGCTTATCCTCCTCTTCCCTTCATCTCCTTATTTCTGAACAAAGCGCGACAGTTGAAAAGCAAAGTGGTCTTATTTGCTCTATATTGGCTTCAACAAGTCTAGATGTTCATCATGTTACCCTGCTGCAGTCATCACACTTGGGTTATCCTGCCGTCAGGCAGCCCGAATTCCAAAGTCTTGGTCCGCCGTCAGTTGCTGTTGCTTCTTCCCTGACATCAGTGCGTCAGGGGTATATAAGAGGCATCTGACGCCATTTTCCCCAGTCTTTCTTGCCGCGTGGTGCCCGAAGCAGAAGCAGTTCGCAAGTGCCGGTCGGCTGACACCTCAGATTTTCGATTTGAATTTCAGGCCGAAGTCTTCAATAAAGCTAAGTACCCCATTTGGGAACATTTTCTTGCCTCAGTCCAATGTCAGAAAAAGTTAACAATTGCATTTCTTGTGGGAAGCAAATACCTCATAAGAACTTCCATTCCTATTGTATTCCTTGCCTAGGCCCAGATCACGACGTCGCAGGTTGTCGGTTTTGCACTAGGTTTAATAAACGCACTATCAAATGCCATTTTGACTTCGCACGGCATTATTTTGGTAGGAAATTCAATTATATCATGCCGTCGGAGCAGCCGACGACCGCAATTCTTAAAAACTGCAAGGATAAGGACAGGCAGCCTAGGAATAAGCCAGACTCCGAGGCCTCAGCTGGGCCTGTCGCCGTTTCTCCGGTTTTCAGTGAGGCGCCTATGCAGCCCCTGACGACCGCAGAGCTGGAACCCCAAACAGTTGACGACTCCCACGTGGAGTCATCTAGGCCGACGCAGCCATCTACTGACACCGGAGCAGATTTAGACACCGGTGCAGAGGAAACGCCTTTGGTTGCAGAAGGTGTCTTCAGACCGACTACACTCACCATTAAATCTTATGCTAAACTTAAAACTCCTTTAAAACCTAAGAAAACTGTTCATCAGTCAACAGGTCAAGGCCCCATGCCTAAGAAACAGATGCTTAAGATGGCTGAAGATTTAATTACCTTATCAGGGGTTCCCATCCCCCTCCTGATAAAAGACCAAGACAAGAGGAGGATTATGCATCCTCTGACCGGGTTTCTCTCTCCTCAGATTCTTCTGAAGAACAGGATTACACTTTTCCACCTTATGAGGATTCTGATGCTGAAGACTCTATTCCCTCAGCATCTCCCCTGAAGACTACTCCTTTGGGGAAACATTACATACCATGAGGGAACATTTCCACTGGGAAGGCCAGGATTACTCAGATTCTAAGAAAAGGCTCCGAGAGTTCCTTCTGTTACCCCAGCACAGACCTCTTGCTTTTCCTCCTGTTTTAGATATTGTGGATGATGTCTACTTGGAGTCCAGTTTAAATCCAGGCTCTCTACCTCCTGCTCCAGCCAAACCAGACAGATACTACAGAGTACCTGACTCACACAAATTCCTTTATAAAAGCCCTGTAGCTGATCCAGAAACCATATCCCAGGGTCCTAAGGGAGCAAAGGCTTCTATGTTAAAAATCCTGTGCCCTCTGAAAGAGATTCCAGAGCCCTAGACAGATGGGGAAAGAAAATATGCACCTCTGCAACTCTGGCTATGAGAGCATTAAATTGCCAGTTTCACATGTTGAAATATCAACAATTCCTGATGTCTCAGTTAAAACAAAAAAATGAGCACACATTCAGAACAGCCTGATTTCAAGGAAATGCAGGATCTGTTGCATGCAGCTGAACAGGTGGGCAAACATACTTTACAATGCGGATTTGATTCACTGGAAGCTTTCTGTAGAGCAGCTGTTACTGGCTTAACATTCATAGACATGCTTGGTTAAAGAGCAAACCCTCCCTGACCATGTTAAAGCAAAATTATTAGATGCACCTTTACAACAGGATGTATTATTTGGTGTCAAAGGAGAAGAGGTTTTAAAGAAAATGGAGGATAAGGCTAAATCTATGCAAACGGTCAAGGATTTCTTACAGGTACAACCCCCTCGCTTCAGCAGAAATTGGCCAACAAAAAATTGGTCTTTTCCAGCTTCAGACAGATCACAGAGGGGCAAATACAGACGCCCAAGGGGCAGAGGTCAGTCACAGGGCCCTTACAGGCCTCGCCAATGGGGTTCTCCTACCCAGAAAGGAGAAGACAGGCCCCAAGCTAACAGAAGGCAGACGCAATGACTCTATTCTCAAACTACCAAGCAAATCTCTCCTGGCAACACCCTTGGGAGGAAAACTAGCATTTTATGCAGACAACTGGCACATCATCACAAAAGACAAATGGGTTCTAAACATTTTCTCTCAAGGATACAGATTCCACTTTCATACCTTACCAAGGATCAAAGGAATGCCAAACCTGCCAGCAAATCAATGGGCAGAGGCACAAAAACAAATTACAGCTCTCATGAACATGAGAGCCATTCAACAGGTACCTACACAGGAGCAGGGACAAGGAGTTTACTCAAGACTCTTACTAGTTCCAAGAAAGGACAAAGCATGGAGACCCATTCTGGATCTTTCAGTTCTGAACACCTGTCTGCAAGTACCAAAATTCAAGATGGTAACACTACAGCAGCAGCTTCCCATGCTGGGCAAGAATGCTTGGCTAGTCACTTTGGACCTCAAGTAGGCATACCTGCATGTCCTTATCAGACAAAGTTGCAGAAGATACCTCCGCTTCATTGCAGGTTCAACACATTACCAATTCATTGCACTGCCCTTTGGCTTATCTACTGCGCCCAGGGTCTTCACAAAATGCCTGGCACCAGTAATTGCATACTGCAGACAAAGAGGAATTCAAGTATACCCATACCTGGACGACTGTCTTATTCAAGCAGAAAACAAGGGCATTCTTTTACAGCATCTGGCATTTGTCAAACACCTTCTAAGTTGCCTAGGCTACACAGTAAACGAAAAGAAATCAAAACTAGTGCCCTCACAAAACATAACATTCCTGGGTGCCAGCTTGAATACAACGGCCCAGATGGCTTATCTCACGCCAGACAAACGACTATCTCAATATTTCAAAATAATGGCAACAAAGACCCAACTCCCTGCAAGAAAAATTCTGCAGGCCTTGGGATTCATGGCATCTTGCATTCTACTAATACCATTTGCAAAACTGCATACGAGGAAATTACAATGGTACCTGAAAAGTGTATGGACTCAGCACAGCCACAGCTTGGAAACAATGATTCCACTCATTCCCTGCCTTCAACAGGAGTTTCTATGGTGGGCACAGGCATGTCACCTCAACAAGGGTCAGCCTTTCACCTTACCCACAGCCAGGCAAACTATGACAACAGATGCATCGGACTATGCCTGGGGAGCACACATGGCAGGACAGTGCATTCAGGGCAAATGGACTACAGATCAGAGACACCTGCATATCAATCAAAAAGAAATGCTAGCAGTGCAGAATGCCATAACAGCTTTCAAGGACCTTCTACACTCAGGACAACTACTAAGGACAGACAACACCACAGTTGTGTGGTACATAAGCAAGGGGGCACACATTCCTACCCTCTATTCAGGCAAGCAATGACCTTGTGGAACACTGCACTGTCTTACCAGGTTCAATTACAAGCACAATTCCTGCCAGGAAAGAAAAACACATTGGCAGACGACCTAAGCAGAAACATCATGGATCCACACGAATGGAAACTAGATCCACAAGTATTTGCAATAATAGCTCAAAAATGGGGACGCCCAGACATCTGTTTGCAAGCCCCCACAACCACCAGCTTCAAAAATTTTGCACAAGGACCTTTCATCCACTAGCTTGGAAAGTGGGACGCTCTCTCATTCAGTTGGAAAACATTAGCAGTCTATGCCTTCCTTACACTGCCTCTTCTAGCAAAGGTACTGCTGAAAGTCAGATTAGAGAGGCCACAAATGATTCTCGTTGCACCAGATTGGCCATGCTAACATTGGTATCCAGTTTTAAGGACCATGGCCCAGGGTCCACCATGGATTTTGCCACAAATTCCTCACCTGCTCACTCAGCGAGACAATCTGATTCTACACAGCCAGCTCAAGACTTTAAACCTGGCTGCATGGCAAATTACCTAAACAACCAGCCAACACCTTTATCCAAAGCTGTTATGGATGTCATTCAGGAGGCCCAGCACCAGGAAAACCTATTCAGACAAATGGAAAAGATTTTGCTCCTGGAACCAGGCTAAAGGCCTAAATCCCCTGGAGCCGAACATTCTTCAGATTCTACAATATTTAACTGAGATGTTACACAAAGGACTTTCCTTTTCATCTATTAAGATCCACGCCTCAGCAATTTCAGCTCATTAAAGCACATATATTCCTTTATTTTCACATCCACTCCTAAGACAATACCTCAGCGGTGCTAAGAACTTAAGACCGCCAAAGAGAGCTCCAACACCTACTTGGGATCTCAACTTTGTCCTGGAAAAGCTTACACTGCCGCCCTTTGAACCAGCTTTTTCAAGTGATTTAACATTTCTTTCATGGAAAACTGCCCTACTTCTAACAATAACCTCAGCTAGAAGAGTCTCAGAGCTACAGGCACTAATGGCAGTGGAACCTTTTCTCATTTTTCATCAAGACAGAGTTTTCTCTATGAACTAATCCTTCCTTTATGCCAAAGGTGGTATCCAGTGTGGTCCTAAACCAAACCATTCACTTGCCCACCTACTTCCCAAATCCCCAGAACAAAGGAGAAAGACTCCTGCACTCTTTGGACATTCACAGGCAATTACGTTACTGCTTGGATAAAACTAAGGCTTTCAGAAAAACTGACCAGCTCTTTGTAGCCTATGCTACAGGATTACAAGGAAAAGCTATCTCAAAACAGACCATTTCTAAATGGATAGGACATTGCATACGTTTCTGCTGCACACATCATGGGAAACCAGTATCTGCTAACATTAGGCCCCACTCCACCAGGACTACAGCTACATCAGCAGCCTTTCTCAGGGGAGTGTCAACCAAGGCTATTCTGGAAGCTGCTACTTGGAGTTCAGTGCACACCTTCACCAAACACCATCACTTACCTCTTTACTCTAAGACTAGAGCTGGTTTTGCCACTGCAGTTTTGCAGGGCCTACTAGCCTCTTCTAACCCTGTTTGACTCCACCTCCCCTCCTTAGCTTTGGGATTCAACCCAAGTGTGATGACTGCAGCAGGGTAACCCGATGAACATAGTAAAGTTTTGTACCTACCATAAATGTTGATGTTCGAGTGTTCACCCTGCTGCAGTCCAGGTTACCCTCCCTCCATCCCCTCTGAACTAGCTGAACTTATCTCTACCACTTTATCCTATACTACCTCCGTGGTGTACCTAAGGGTTTTGTTTTATCCGGGAAGAAGCGACAGCAACCGACACTGGACCAAGACTTTGGAATTCGGGCTGAGTGCGGGACCGCCTGACGGCAGGATAACCCAAGTGTGATAACTGCACAGGGTGAAAACTCGAACATCTACATTCATGGTAGGTAGAAAACTGTACTTTCCCCTTCCTCTGGCCTCACCTGCTAGATCAACCGTGGATGCTAAATCCATCCCCAAAGTTGATCTCCCATCTGCAGGGTGCGACTCACCCCAATCTAACAGCCCTGAAACTGACAACATGGGTTCTCCACTTCCAGTGATTGCCAAGCAAGAAAACCTCTCGTCCCCTGTGCGAAATTATCTTATTGCATCTCATAAATCGTCCGCCAGACTAATCTATCTTAACAAATGGAAAAGGTTCTCTCTATGGGCAGTGAATAAACAATTAGACCTTTTGTCAACCCCAGTTTCGATGGTTTTGGATTACTTTTCACATCTTTTCCACTCTGAGGTGTCGCCTCTACTATTCGTGTGCATTTTGCTGCCATCTCACATTTCCAAATTAGTTTTCAGAATTCTTCACTTATGTCTTATAGACCCTGTAAAACTTTCTTGAAGGGGGTTATCCACCTAAAGCCTTCCTTTAGAGAACTGGTACAACATTGGGATTTGGTATTGGTTCTGCAAGCTCGAACAGCCGCCCCCTTTAAACCTGCGTCTACATGTGATGTGAAATATCACTCTTGGAAAACTTTGTTTCTGATTACTATTACATCAGCCAGATGTCTTACGGAACTTTATGCCTTATGCATTAAACCTCCTTATCTTCCATAAGGGTAGGGTATCACTGAGAACTAATTCTTCCTTTTTACCAAAAGTGGTGTCAGAGCGATCTATCAACCAGTCTATTGATCTCCCAGTGTTCTTTCCTAACCACTCTAACAAGGGAGAGTATTGCCTGCACTTGTAGACAATTACGGTTTTATCTGGACAGAACAAAATCTACGCGTATATCAGACCAACTGTTTCTGGATCTAAACAAGGTCATCCTGTCTCAAAAGTTACATTGGCTTCATGGTTGAGAAATTGTATTGCCTTTATCTGCAACAGAAACGTCACTTTGCCTCACAGAGTGAAAGCACATTCTACAAGATATATGGCAACTTCAGCAGCTTTTCAAGCTAAGGCTTCCCTCACTGATATTTGCTTAGCTGCGACTTGGGCCAAATCTCATACTTTTATTAATCATTACAAATTGGACTTGGCCTGCAAAGGTAGTGCTTCTTTTGGCTCCATGATGCTCAGGAATGTCCTTCCATGAGGGCCACCCAGGGATACAGATAGCTGGGGACTCTGTCCCATCAGTAAAGAATGAACGAAGATTAACAACATTAGATAAAGAAGTTGTCTTTCCATAATGTTCCATCTGTGTTGATGATCTTCGTTCATTTATTTTTCCCACCCTCCATTCCCCATCCAGAGGTTCCTGGTTGATCTCATATACTCCTGTATTGTAGGTCTGTTATGACCAGAGGTAGCTTCTACTTTTATCTTTCAACTTGCAAACTCGATCTGAGGTAACAGGGAGCAGAGCATTCTAGGTTAGGACCTTGGCTTGAGAGTTTTTGGCTGACGCGAGCTTGATATTGGCCGGCTCGATTCTAAGGATGGAACCGATAACCCATCAGTAATGAACGAAAATCAACAACACAGATGGAACGTTATGATAAGACATAACTTCTTAATATCTTCCTAGATTTCTAAAGCCGTTTTTTTCATGATAGATGTTTTTCCTTTTTGGTAAAGGCTCAGTTTAGCAGAGCTTTTGCTTTTTCTTGTGCTTTTTCAAAGGGCTGGATACAAATTCCATCCTTGAAGCTGCTACTTGGTCTTCTGTCCATACTTTCTCTGAGCTTTATAATTTGGATGTTATTTCTTGGGGTAGAGCTAGCTTTACCAGGGGTATCTTGCATGGGTTTCTTGAGAGCTCTTCAGTGCCATCCTCCTCCCAGGTTTTTTACTGAGCTTTTGCACTCTCCCTTATATAAGGAATACTGAAACAGTGTTATGGAAAGATATAGTACAGCTGTGTAAAATCTTACCATAACAGTATGTAAAGGCTGCCAGCCCAGTTAGCTGGAATTTTGTAAATAATTCTGATATTTGTGAATAGTAATATTGTTTGTATGCTTGTCTTACAAATGTAAGAAAACTGTATGTTTTGTGATGAGCTTCAAAAATGTAACCACAGGCACCCTACTGGAAAAGAGCAAAACTCTAAGAAAATAAGTTGAATGGTTTATGATGGTGTTTATCTCAGCTTGGAGACTGAAGGTCTACAGCTAGAAATTCTTTCTATTGTCTGGAAACAGAAATAATTACAGGTTTTCAAGGTAACTGTGTTTAACAATTTTAGGGTTTCCAGTTCTAGGCAAAACTTCAGAGAGCTAAGTATTTTTTAACACAGAGGGTTTGTATTTTACGTTCCTGTTAGCCTGGAAATGAAAGGCAGAGGTGACAAGAATGACGTAATGTGAGATAACCCAGCAGAAATGTTTGATAGTAATTCAAGAACTATCTCAGAGAGAAAGTCTGTGCATTTTGTATTTGTCTCTGAACCTGTAAACATCCATTCAGCACTTGTATTTGCCTTGCTTTGTAAAGCTTAGATCATAGTATCTCTCTTAGAGATAGGAAAATAGTAAAATTAGTTGAGATTTTTTCTGTTTTTGTGAGACTGTCCTGCAAGTTTCTTTTAAAATATTTCCTGCTATTCCGAACTCTGTTGTCACTTTGTTGAGTTATTGTGTATTGTCTTGTGCTTTTAATTTATTATTAAATATATTTAAACCTTTTAATTGTGGCTGGTTTGTTTAGCGATATTTAAGGTCTTAGCGTTCTTGCACATGTATTTGGTGACACTGTACAAGCCACTCTTGAATAGCCTTAGTTTGGTCACACCATTTGGATAATAGTAACATTGCACAGTAGAATTGGTCACCCTTTTGGGAAGTGCCTTATTGTAGCTAATAAAGAGCTGGTTGCTGGCAGTGATTACTACCTTAAAGTCTGGACAGAAGGGGACATAACTATTGAACCTGTGCCAGCCTTCCCCATGAGTGTTTGTGTGTTTGTAGATGAATCAAATTTCAAAGTGTTTGCGTGTGACAGCTTCTTGGGCAGGGACACGAAGCACTGGTTGGACAGAGAGGGTGTTGGAGGTTTTGGCTTGACAATTCAACTTGAGATCTTAACCTTTAGCTGTGCCAGGGGGGAAGTCTTATTGGGGATCTGGAGAGAGAGATGGAGAAACCACCCCCAGGCTGACTGTGATCTGTGTGTGCTGTTAAGGGAAATTTTACTTTACTGTGTGCACTTGTCATCCTCCCAATGTGCACGTCCCTTACTTGTGTTACGGGTGAGGATTGAGGCTCCTTGGTTACTGGGTCAGGGCAGGGATATCACATATTAATTGGTTGCAGTGGTTGGATAAGCCACATCACATATTAATTGGTTGATAGTGGTGAGCTAGCCACATCATATATTAATTGGCTTGTGGTGTGGATATTTCCTGTAGCTTGTGTCTAGTGATCACTGAAGGTGCTTGTACTCTTAATCAGCCATGCAGTGAACATTAAGAGTTCATATCACAATTGTTTTATTTTTTTGTTCGCTTAGGTAGTCAGTGAGAACAGGCAAGCATGTCAGCAGAGGAGTATAGCAAGCTGACGAGGAGCCAGTTGGCTGAGATGTGCCAGGCTAAAGTACTGGTGCATGCCAACCTGACTAAGTCAGACATGATTGCAGCTTTAGTCACAGCTGCATCAGAGAATAGCAAACAGGAGGACGATCAGACTGGCCATGGAGATGTACCACACTCAGAAAATGGACAGCTCAACCTTTTCCACAGAGGACTTAAAAATATGTCTGGAGTTAGAGACTTGAGTTGGAAGCCAAGCATTTTGAAATTGAGGCAACAGAGAGACTGAGGCATCTAGACACTGAGGAAAATGAGAAACTGTTACGCCTGGAAGCTGAGAAGGAGGAAAGGTAGAGGCGACATGAAAAGAAGATGCTAACTTTTCGCCAGAGTCATGGAGGTAATGGGGAAGGGAGTAACCAAACTCCAGAAGCAAAAAAGGTCAGTGCATTTCTTCCACAATTTACAGAGCGAATAATTTTGGTAGTTTCATTCATAGGTTTGAAAGGGAATGTGAACAGTATGATGATGACCAAGGGGTCTGGGTATTGTTCCTGACCCCGTTACTCCATGGTAAAGCAGTAACTGTTCTTTCCAAACTGTCTGTTGCATTACTTTGAGGGAGCATTTTCATTGGGAGAGTCAAGATTTCTCAGAATCAAAAAAGAGGCTCTGGGATTTCCTTCTCTTCCCTCAGCACAAGCCTTTAGCCATACCCCCTGTTTTAGACATTGTGGATGATGTGTTCTCGGAGTCAAACTTGTCCCCTGAATCCTTACCTCCGGCTCCCAGCAAGCCTGACAGATACTACAGGGTCCCTGACTCTCACAATTTTTTATTTAGAAGCCCTAATGCTGATCCTGAAACTATTTCACAGGGTCCAAAGGGAGTTAAAGCCTCAACAGCAAAAAATCCTACCCCCTCAACAACATGTTATGGGATTGCTGAAACACAAAATGATGATTTCTGAATGTGCAGAAAATAAAGAATTGCAGGAATTATTGCATGCAGCTGAACAGGTTGGAAAGCACACTTTGCAGTGTGGTTTTGATTCCTTAGAGGCCTCCTGCAGGGCTGCAGTTGCTGGATCTGTGATTAGGAGGCATGCCTGGCTAAAGGAACAAAATTTACCTGATCATGTTAAAGCTAAATTACTAGATGCACCTTTACAGCATGATACTCTGTTTGGTATTAAGGCAGAAGAAGTTTTAAAGAAAATGGAAGACAAAGCTAAGTCTATGCAAACTGTAAAAGACTTCTTACAGGTACAAGCCACCAAGATTCAGTAGACACTGGCCTACAAAAAATGGTCCTTTCCTGTGTCAGACAGAGCTCAAAGGGGCAAATCCAGACGTCCAAAGGGTTCCAGATACCAGGCACAAGATTCATACAGGTCAAAGCAATGGGGGTGCTTCTACCTCCAAAGCTGGAGGAGATAAAGCGCAAACCTACAGAAAACAGTCCCAATGACTTCCCTCTGCCTTCACCAAGCACTTATCTTTTGGCAGCATGCCTAGTGGGAAAATTAGCACTTTTTGCTCAAAATTGGCAGTTAATAACCCAGGACAAGTGGGTGCTAAACATAGTATCACACGGATACAGATTCCATTTCCATACTCTGCCAATGGCAAACGGATGGCCAGATCTGCCAAAAAATCAATGGGCAGAGGCACAGAAACAGGTTACGTCCCTCATGGATATGGGGGCCATTCAGCCAGTACCAGAACAGGAAAAAGGACAATATTTTTACTCAGGACCATTCTTGGTACCCAGGAAGGACAAGGCCTGGCAGCCACTACTGGATTTATCGATTTTGAACACATACCTTGACATTCCAAAATTCTGACTTTGCAGCAGCTTCTACCCATGCTGGGCAAGAATGCTTGGCTGGTGATATTAGACCTAAAAGAGGCATACCTGCATGTCCCAATAAGGCAATCGTGCAGAAGATACCTCAGATTCAAGGCCTGCTCAATGCATTGCCAATTTTCTGCACTGCCCTTTGGCTTCTCTACTGCGCCCAGGGTCTTTACAAAGCGCTTGGCACCAGTGATTGCATTTTGCAGACAAAGAAGTATACAAATATATCCTTACTTGGATGACTGTCTCATTCAAGCAGAGAAACATGGACATTCTTCTTCAACACCTGGCGTTTGTGAAAAGGCTTCTAACATGCCTAGGGTACACAAACAAAAATAAATCACAACTGGTACCTTCTCAAAAGACACCATTCCTGGGTGCAAGCTTGATTACAACTGCCCAGGTGGCTTACCTCATGCCAGACAAAGGCAACTGACTACTTACTTCAAACTGATGTCAACAAAAACCCAGTTATCTGCAAGACAAATTCTGCAGGCTTTCGGCTTCATGGCATCCTGCGTCCTGCTGTTTCTATATGCAAGACTGCATATGAGGAAACTTCAATGGTACCTAAAAAGTTTATGGAGTCAACATTGTCACAGCCTGGAAACAATGATTCCTCTCATTCCCTGCCTACAACAGGAGTTTCTGTGGTGGGCAAAGGTATGTCACCAAGACATGGGATGGCCATTCACTCTACCCCCTGCCAGACGAACCTTAACAGACGCATCAGATTATGCTTGGGGGGCCCACATGGTGGAAAGATGCATTTAGGGCATATGGACCCCAAAACAAATGCATCTACATATCAACCAGAAAGAGATGCTAGCTGTTCAAAATGCCCTGACAGCCTTCAAGGACTTGCTTCATCCAGGACAACTACTGATAGACGGACAACACCACGGTCATTTGGTACATAAACAGGGGGGTACCCACTCATACCCCCTTTGCAGATTAGGCATGGCACTGTGGAGCACAGCTTTGACTTACGAAATACATCTTCAAGCTCAATTCCTGCCAGGAAAACAAAATACTCTGGCAGACGACTTAAGCAGAAATCTTATGGATCCACACGAGTGGAAACTAGATCCTCATGTTTTCAGAATGATAACAAATGGGGGACCTCAGACATAGATCTATTTGCCTCTCCTCAAAATTACCAATTAAAAAGATTGTGCACACGGACTTATCACAGACAGTATGGAAAGTGGACGCCCTGTCCTTCAGCTGGAAAAACCTAACAGTTTACGCCTTTACTCCTCTGCCCCTTCTTCCCAAGGTCCTCCTAAAAGTCAGACAAGAAAAGCCAAAGATGATACTAATAGCCCTGGACTGGCCCCACCAATACTGGTACCCAATCCTAAGGAATTTGCCTCAATACCCAGCTTGGACCTTACCCCAAAAACCTCAACTATTGTCCCAGCAAAACAATCGGATCCTGCACAATCAACTCCAGACACTGAACCTGGCAGAATGGCTGATCATATAGTTATACAAACACCACCACTCAGTAAGGCTGTGATGGATGTCATTTTGGAAGCCAGAAGCCTAGTACTAGAAAATCTTATGCTGATAAATGGAAGAGATTCTGCACTTGGAATCAAGCATGAGGAACTGATACAGCAGAACCAAATATTCCTCAGTTATTACAATACTTGACTGAGATGATTGACAAAGGCCTATCTTTCTCATCAATTAAAATCCATGCCTCTGCCATTTCAGCTCATTACAATGCAGAGCCACCAATCTTTTCTCATCCTTTACTAAAGCAGTATCTTAGAGGAGCCAAAAATGTAAGGCCTCCTAGAAGATAACCAAAACCTACATGGGACCTCAATTATGTGTTGGAAAAGCTCACCCTGCCTCCATTTGAACCAGCTGCTACTACTGATATAAAGTTCTTATCATGGAAAACAGCTCTGCTACTAGCAATTACTTCAGCAAAAAGAGTCTCAGAGCTACAGGCCCTCATGGCTGTGGAGCCTTTTATCTTATTTTACCCAGACAGGGTGTCTCTGAGGACAAATCCAACATTTATGCCTAAGGTGGTTTCCAGTGTGGCTCTTAACCAATATATTCATATGCCAACCTTTTATCTAAATCCACAGAACAAGGGAGAGAGAATTCTGCATTCCTTGGACGTACACAGACAGCTATGATTCTACTTGAACAGGACTAGAGCTCTAAGAAAAACTGAGCAATTGCTAGTGATATATGCTGCAGGATCAGAAGGAAAGGCTATTTCAAAGCAGACTATTTCAAAGTGGATAAGCCACTATTCATTTCTGCTACTTACACCATGGTAAACCTGTGCCCAAGGTCATTGTCTCATTCCACCAGAGCTCTAGCTACTTCAGCAGCCTTTCTCAGAGGAGTACCAAACAAATACATTCTAGAGGCTGCTACTTGGCGTTCTGTCCACACCTTTACAAAGCATTATCACTTGCTTCTCTACTCGAAGTCCAGGGCAGGCTTTGCCACTGCAGTTCTGCCCGGCCTTATAGGCGCACCTAATGCTGTTTAGGTCCTGCCTCCCAACCATAGCTTTGGGATTCTACCCAAATGTAATGACTGCAACAGTGAAACATGAAGAACACAGTACAATTGTGTACACTTACCATAAATGTAGATGTTCAAGTATATTCACTGTTGCAGTCCAGGTTACCCGCCCGGCATCCCTCCTTTCATTCTGGATTTTATCTTTCCTTCTCTATCTTCTACAACCTAACTGGTGTATTTGCTTGTAGATGAAGGTAAATTTATATTGATGCATGTATATTTACTTGTTATGTATTTTTGATACCTTTTGGGGGCACCTGACATCTGGGGCAAGGAAAACTAAAGGAAATGGCGTTGGCTGCTTTTTTTATACCCCTGACGACCTGACGTCATGGAAGAGGAGACAGCAACCAATGCAGGACCCAAGACTTTGGAATTCAGGCCGACTGAGGGCAACCTGCCAGCAGATTACCCAAATGTAATGACTGCAACAGTGAATACACTCGAACATCTATATTTATGGTAAGTGTACACAACTGTACTTTATGTACTAAGCTTCAAAAATGTAACCGCAGTGCACCCTACTGGAAAAGAGCAAACCTCTAAGACAGTAAGTTGAATTGTTTATGGTGGTGGTTATCTCAGCATGGAGACAGAATGTCTGTAGCTAGAAATTCTTTCTGTTGTCTGGAAACAGAAATAATTACAGGTTTCCAAGGCAAAAGTGTTTAACTATTTTTAGATTTCCAGTTCTAGGCAAAACTTCAGAAAGATAAGTATTTTTTTAACATAGTGGTATATTTTATGTCGATATTAGCCTGGAAACTAAAGGCAGAGGTGACAAGAATGATGGGATGTGAGATAACCCAGCAGAAATGTTTCATAGTAATTTAAGAACGATCTCAGAGAGAGAGTCTGTGCATTTTGTATTTGTTTTTTTAACCTGTAAGCATTTATTCAGCACTTGTATTTGCCGTGTTCTGTAAGTAAAACTTCGATCATAGTATCTATCTTAGAGATGGATATGAAAATAGTAAGATCAGTCTAGATGTTTTCTGTATGTACTCGAGACTGCCCTGCATGTTTTTTAAAAACATTTCCTATGATTCTGAACTGTTACATTTGTGTATTGTCTTGTGGCTTTATTATTTATTATTAAATATATTTAAACCTTTTAATTGTGGCTGGTTTGTTTAGAGATATTTAAGCTTTTAGAGTACTTGCACATGTATTTGGTGACACTGTACAGGCCACTCTTGAATAGCCTTAGTTTGGTTACACTTAACCATTTGGATTATAGTAACACTGCACACTAGAATTGGTCACCCTCTCGCAAGGGTCTTAATAGTAGCTGATAAAGAGATGGTTGGTGGTAATGATTACTGCTTTATAGTCTGGGCAGTAGGGGGCATAGCTAGTGAACCTGCGCCAGCCTTCCCCATGAATGTGTGTTTGTATATAAATCAAATCTTTTTGTGTGTGTGTGTGTGTGTGTGTGTGTGTGTGTGTGTGTGTGTGTGTGTGTGTGTGTGTGTGTGTGTGTGTGTGTGTGTGTCAGCTACTTGAGCAGGGACACGAAACACTGATTGGACAGAAATTCCAGCTAGCTGTGCTGGCAGCCTTCACACAATAGATGTCTTTCTCTTCACTGTTGCAGTATTTGCTCCTTCCCTCCTGCCCACTCTGCTCTAACCTTTTCTCCTTATCCTCTTGGCCGGGGTTCTTTTCTGTTTTTTCTTTCTGGATACACATGTTCCTTTTGGTCCCTAGGGCATTCTGTTTCTTCTGGGGCTTTTCAGTTCTGGAATGTGTGCATCCGTATGTCAACTTTTATATGTGTATATTACATAATCAAACTTTTAAACGTTCGAGCATCATATGGTCGACACCATATGATCGAACTTTTAAAAGTTTGAAAATGTAATAAAAAATAAATAAACCAAAGAAAAGACCTAGCTGAACACTTTAAGCAGGGGTGCAAGCACCCCCCTGCTCTTTAAATATACCAACTCCGAGATCGTACTACAGTGCAGAAAAGGGAAATCTTCCCATTCCGCACTGTATGGAGATCTCCATTAAACGTTCAGACTTTTAAAAGTTCGATCATATGGTGTTGACCATATGATGTTCGAACTGTTAAAAGCTTGACAGCCTGATATAGGCCCACCTTTATGCTGTACCCCTTGCATGAGGAGCATACGTGTGACTTGTAGCACCTGTAAATACTAAAGGTGTTGGTATCCTGGCTGGACATTAGGCTATCCTTGGTATGAGATCCTTTGCATAAGTAATACTGCAAAAGTGAAGAGAAGGACCTCTATTATTATGGTAAGGTTTTACACAGCTGTACTTTTTGAACATTGTAAAGCAGATAAAAGAATGGGGGTATGATACTAAAAAAAAAAAAATGTCAAGGAGAACGTTTTGTAGAAATAAATGGAATTCATTGGAATGCATGTAGATTAAGTTCTTGAAGTGAAATTTAAGGAAAGGGAGGGACTGTGCAATTTATGCAGTGTTGGAGTGAATGAATATTGTTAAAGAAAACATTGTATACTGCATGGCCAGTTTTTATTATGTTAAGTCCCGTTGCATTTTAATCCAATTTAAATTGTTTGACAGGAGAGAGATGATGTGTCATCCTTGTCCATTAGTTTTCTGATAATCATCATTCTGCTTCAGACATATGAATGACTTTTATCTTGGTTATCTCAATGGCTGAGGACTCTGTTAAGAGGTACTTTTTTGTGGGTCTACCTTTTGCAACCTACTGTATGGTCAGAACTGCTCTCCAGCTATAACTGGTAATGTATTTATTTGGAGTTATCCATCTTCATCCCATCTTTCTCCTGTGGGACCCTAGCTTTATGAATGGCTTGCTTGTCCATCTATAGTTTGAATTGTCAGATGTTTGGCAGGCGAGTTCTCTCAACATTTCACCATCATGTCAAGATGTAAGGAACTCTCTCTTTATTTCGGCTTTGAATTTCAAAGCAGTAGTCTCCTGGAAGTGCACTTCTTCCCTATGTCCTTTCATTGACAGATTGGCAGAAAACTATTTGTAGAAAGAGGGGGTATAGTCTGTTATCTTCCTGCTTTTGTAGGTTCTCAATTGTGTCAGGAAATAGTGCTTGGAGTGTGATTCCAAGAGATGCCTCCCTTCCTATCTTTTTTTACCATTGAAACCCATCCCACATTTTCCATTCATTCCATAACTCTCAGGCTTCTGTGGACTCCAGGCATGAGTGTTGAGTTGGGGGGGTTGCAGGTCGTCATTCTGTGAAGTCAAGAAATGTCTTCTGGTCAGAACCTTACTCCTTGCTGGTTAGAAGGCATGGTTCAGTGCCTGCTGCATATCCCTTTTGAGTGATGTTTTTGTGCAGCCTTTATGTCAAGCTAGGGTACTGCTTTAACTTCAGCATGATTGCTTCTGTATGTCCCTTCACACACAGTGCAAGCTTGAAGTGACTCCTATAGTAAGTTTGGGAAGTCGGCTTTAGCTAGTCACTCTGACAGCCTTCATCAGCTTTCAGTATATAGCTTGCTAATTGAACACAAGTTATCGGAGCCTTAGTCTGTATTTTATTCCTGTGTGTCATTGAGCTGATACATGAATCTGACTTGCCTTAGCAGTCCACTGTCACAGGATTTGGCCTTTAGTTTAGAAGTCTTGCATTTCTTCTCATTCACTTCAAGTCCCCGAGATTTATTTCTCACTGTTTGGAACTTTCGCAAGAGTTGATCCATACAAAAAGCACCCAAAATCAAATGTTACAGGTAATGTACTAACGTTATCATTTATTCTGTAAGAGGGCCTTTTGTACTGTATGCTGATTTGATTTGTGTAGTCTGGTTATTTCAGTAGCAGTGATAGAGAGCGACTCCCAGTGTGCAAATATGCAAGATAGGTATACAAGTAGCATAATTTTGCATGTTTTTTCTGGCTTGTACAGATTGAACTGTCTTAATGGGTGATGGGCCAGCTCAGTGGCTTAGCATGCTGTCCCATCGCATGACATATTGGCAAACGCTGGCAGGAGGTGTACATGCCCCTATGTGCAGGGAAGAGAGAGTGAGAAAAAGATGACCTAATAATAGAAGAGGAAACATGCGACATAAGACCAACTTGCAGATCATCTCGTTTGGCAAATGTCTATGTTGTCATAGGATCATATGATCATAGGAGTTACTAGACTAATGGCCCTGGTGCCCTTACAAGCCCAGCCAAGAGTTTATCCCCAGAAAGATAGCTCAGTCAGAACCTGTCAGTGAGGGATACAGGTGGAAACCCCATGGACCATTTTGTGGTTTCCCATCCACTCATCAAGGTTACACTTGAAGTGGGTCAAGTCAGGTGCTTTGTTTTATGTGCATGAGAAATCTGTTCCGGAGACAGGGCAGCCTCTGGGAGACGAATGTCTCTCTCCAGCAGGTTTTATTGATGTTGCATATTGGATTCAGTCCTTTTGAGCAAGCAATGCCTGAGTGTTAGACCTATGGATATGAAGCATCTCTAGTAGGACAGGGTCCAAGATTGCCTTGTTGGTGAGAGACAGATCACCCCTGAGCAATCTGTAAGATACCGAGTAGATTGATAGTGATTTGAGCCTACCTGGATATGACAGGTGTTGGAGACCATGGATTCTCTTTGTGAGGTATTTCAGTGACCTTTCCAGTTGATCCAGATGTTTGGAGATTTACATCCGAAACTGGGCATTATGCTCAATTATTAGTCTAATGAGGGAGGAGTATAGAGCGGTAATAAACTCCTTCCCTTTACTTATGAGATGAACCAAGTAAAAGTTTTTTTTTTACCACTGCTGCTAACGTGATGGTCGAATGTGAGGCTATTAACCTGAGTGCCCAGGTCTCTCATCACAGGTTGTGTGGTTAGGGGGTTGCCTTTGATGTGGTAATCAGTAGGGGTCGTGTGTTTGTTGAATGGTATGATGCATTTTTTTGCGTTTAGCTTGAAAACATGATTTTGGCACCAGTCATTTGTTGCTGTGAGACCCTTTTGCAGTATGTTAACATCATTTGCTGAGTTAGACACCATCCAACTTAGCCATCTGCAAACTTGGTCAGCCACATGCCTTTTGTCTTTGCCTGGACCTCTGAGAACTAGATGTCAAACTGTAGGCGTCCCAGGATAGATTCCTGTGGAAATCCACTAGTGATAGGTCTGCTAACGGAGGTGCATATTTTGACTTTGAGGGTCTTGTCGGTGAGTCAGTTGACCACCCACCTGATGAGATAAGGATTTACACCAAGTTTGTAGCTTTTCGATGGTGCCTGAGTGGGGGATTGTGTCAAAGGCCCTGGCCAAGTCAAGGTAAGCTGTATGTACTGACTTTCCCTTGTCCAGGGCCTTGGTAACAGTCTCAAAGAAGTCAACCAGGTTCAACAGACAAGATCTGCCATTGACTAATCCGAACTTGGTGGGGTCAAGTGCTTGGATATTTCCTAAGTCCTTGTTCATGAGCTCCATAATAGTACACTTCATGGCTTTACAGGTCAGACTTGTCAAGCTAATGGGGTGATAGTTTCCAGGGTCAGTAGTGGCACCATTTTTGCAAGAGGATGACCATGGCAGTTCTCCACTGTTCTGGAACAAAGCCTGTACTTGGGCTGTGGCTGAATAGTGTGCTCAATGGCAAACACAGTTGATATTGACGATGGTGCAGAATACATCCTGGGATACTCTTGGGTCCTATGGAAGCTGTGTTCTTGGATAGGGCATGCAACACTTGATCTACGGAAATGTGATGTGCGGGACAAGTATTGGGAATGTCGAAAGAGCCTTTGGGGAGGAACAGGGAGCTGAAGTTTGAAATGAACCTATCTGCTAGCAGGTTGGCTAAGTCAACAAACAGATCAGTGTAAGTGATACTGTTAAGTACTAATTCAGAACACACCTGGGCTTTGCCACGGAGGTTCCTGACATAACTGAAGAAGACTTTATGGTTTCCCTTTCTTTTTGAGGCTAGTTTTGATTCATAATTGGCATTGGAGGTTTTCACTTGTGATGTAATTTGCTTGCTAAGGTTAAGGAGGGAGGTTTTCCAATTTGAAAATTGTTCCTTTTTTCCCTTGGACAACAGTTTCTTTTTGTTGTAAAGCCTGTTGATAGAGGATTTCCACTAAACAGGTTTGTATTTCCTTGTGGAGCAGGTTTTAGTTCTATTGGGTATGGCTGAGTCCATGCAGTTGTGCAGGTGCTTGTATACTGCATTGACATATCGTTCAACATAGTTCTTTGCATTCCTTGAGGGGGGGGGGTGGTGGTGTGAAGCTACAGATACCCTCCATTAAGTGGTTGTCAGCTTTTGAGAAGTTTTTTAGCTTGATTACAGGGGTGGGGAGGGGTGTTGAGTGGGATAGAAACTTCAGATGAGAGACCATCCAATCTGATCTCACCAGGGAAGAACATACCATTGGGAGGGGTGTAGCAGTCGCCCATGTTGGTAAGAACCAAGTCCAGAATGTTATCTCCTGTTGTGGGGGATGAGATTAACTGGTCTAGTGCATTAGAATTGATGAAGTTGTCTAACTTTTCCCCATCTGCTTATGATGTCCATTGTAGACATGTCTTAAGAATCTTTTGTTAGGGTGATAATTCACTGTTTGATCTGTTGAAATGCATATAGATAAGCGTCTTCAACAGCAAAATCAAAAGAAAGACTTTTACTTCTTGCTTGGTACTAATTTGTAGTAATTTCTCAAAAAAAATAACATTTTTATTGTTTTATGTTATGTTTGGTTAGATTCTCCATCTGAATGAAAAAATGAAAGTAGTTACCTGTGACCATGACAGACAGGTTTTGGAAGAAAATGAAAGTGCCCAGATAACCGGGAGTGACTGTCATCAGCTTGAGCTTCTTGTTACATCTCTTAAACAGGACAGAGATGAGCTACAGCAAACAGTGGAGCGTGTCAGTGCTGAAAGGGATCAGCTGAAGATGGACTTGCAAGAGAACATTGAAACGGTATGTTTTAATAACAGAACGTATAAATATGTAGTTAAGTGACAGTAAATTGCTAAAATTTCTTGTTTCAAGGCAGATGTTACTTCCATTTTGTGTGATCTTGAGTCCTAGTCACAGACATCCAGGCTGGAAGCCCCAGTTAGCTTGTAGTGCAACCCCACCCTAAGCTCTCTGCTGTTGCCTGGACCCCATGTTTCCACTGATCCTTACCCTCCCCCATAAGTCAGACTGTGATAACCAGCAGTAGATTTCCTGGATGGCGGGTCCCTTCAGGCCTTGTACAGCTTAGACCGAAGTCCAGATCAGTCTTCTGTTTCTGGAGTCCATAGGTAAGAGGATTACTCAGTGTTTGGTTGAGGAACTGGATTATTTTTCCAGTATGTTTTCACCCTGAGGTATGACAAACATAGAAGAAACCATGTATAATACTTCACCCACAGAGGGAATCTCTTGACACACACTGTAGAATGACAGATCACTTCACAGTGGAAGCAAGAGAGGCATCCAGGACCTAGAAAAGTTTAGATTTTTTTAAATCTGGATATATACTAAACCAAGGCAAGGCCTTTTAAATATTTTGAATGTCTCTCTCATATGTTTTCTATGAACATTCAGCATTGAATATTAATTATTCATGATGCTTCTTTGTAATTGGTTGATTTGATGTAATAGATGAGCTATTATATAATTACTCTTATGGTTATTTTAAATGGTCTGAAGCACCTTGATGAAGTCCTTACCAACTAATAAAATTAGTACATGTTTTATTTGCTTTGTCTCGTTCTATACATTTTATATTTATTTATTTACTTGTGGGACTATTTGTGTGTTATAGGATGTTTATCCAGTTTGTTGTACTGTTTTATTTGTGCTCTAATCTTTGGACCATACAATCCGTGCCCAGCCCACAAAAAGGAACAGGCTTCTAGAATCGCATTTTCCTAGTATCCCAGAAAGGGAAGGCCCCTGGAGATGCATCCTAGGCCTTTCCTTCCTCAACACCTTCCTAAAGGGTACCCTCTTACAAAATGCTCACCTTTCAAACGTTGTTTACTGTGATCCTCCCACAGGCCTTTCTGGTATCCCTAGACATCAAAGACTGCTATCTACATATTCTCATCTATCCCAGTTTCAGAAGATTTCTGTTTCTGTAGCATCTTGGCATTTTCAGTTCTCAGCCTTGCCATTTGGTCTGTCTACATCCCCAAGAGTTTTCACAAAATGTTTATTGCCAGTAGCTGCATTCTGCAGACTTCAGGACATTCAACTCTTCCCTTACCTGGACGACCTTCTGTTCCAGGCAAACACCTCAGAGGAACTGGCAAGGAACCTCGATTCAGCCATCGTCATCCTTCAGCATCTGGGGTTCACTATAAACTTCAAAAAAACTACCTTCATTCTATCTCAAGATTGTATCTTTCTGGAGTGCAGATTCCAAAAAGACAAAATTATAGTGCCCCCCCCCCCCAAGGCTCAAGAGCTCTTCCAGACCTTTTCAGAGATCCTTCCCCTACAGCACTTGTCAGCAAGGCAGTTGCTTTGAATTCTAGGACTTATTGGATCCACCATCCCTATGCTGCCCCTAGCAAGGCTCCTCATGAGGAAGTTTCAGTGGTTTTTGAAGTTGGTGTGGACACAACATTCCCACCCTCTGGAATTTCTTATCCCTTTCCTCCCTCGCTTAAAGAGCTGATGTTAAGTTGTCTATCTCGCCTTCATTCTTGCTGGATGGGTTCGGAGCCGACCTCGGCTCCGACTCGGCCACTCTAAAAGCTCGAGAGTTGGTTCCACCGGCTCGAGGCTCCCCTTATATCCCACAATGCTAGTCGTGAGTTACCTCGGATCTCGTTTGCCGCTACAGCATCGAGGTGTTGGTTTTTCTACCGGCTTGTTGGTAAGTGTATTTTTGTAAAATTTAGAATACTTAAAACCCTATATTTTTAAGTTTAAATATATTTCCCTTAGTGTAGTGGATTTCTACCCCCTTTTTCTGAAAAATTCCATTTTTTTTCCCACAAGAACTTTTAAAGTTCTCTCTCGGGCCTTCTGGCCTTTCTCCATCCCCTAGTGGTGTGTGTGTGTTACTCTTAACTAAACTTTAGCTAATAGTTTATTTTTGAGTTTTAAAAGTAAGATTAGTGTAATCAGTGTGTCTGTTTGAGTGTGTGTGATTACACTTTCTTGTCTAGGATGTCTAAAGAAACAAAGGTCTCAGGCTTCAAGAAGTGTGATGCGTGCTGTCAGAAAATGTCTCTGACAGACGGTCACACTTCTTGTGTTTACTGCCTGGGGCCTTTGCACCTGCAGGACTCCTGTGCTGTATGCCATGGCTTCAGCCCCAGGGTCCTGCAGGAAAGAAAGAATAAATTGATCCTTAGGGGTCTACTTAAGCCTGAGGATTCCCTCTCTGTTCCTGGGAAGCCCTCTAAGGTTTCTAGGTCTTCGGCTCCAGCTTCTGAGCCGAGACCTAAGGCTACTAAGCCTATGTCTACATCGGCTCCGGCTGGAGCCGATGAGTCTACAGTTCCTGTGGTTCCCTCGGCTCCGGCTGGAGCCGAGGTATTAGAAATTCCCTTGTCGGCTCCGACCGGACCTTCGGAGCCGACATCTAGGAAGAGGTCTAGGTCACCATCTCTTGGCTCCGTTCATTCGGCTCCAGGATCTCCCCTGCTGTCTGAACGGAGCCATAGATCTCACTCCTCTAGGTCATCGAGGCTATCGGATCATGACCTTCAGAGGGTAGTGAGTCGACTCCTTAAGTCCGAGGCACTGGCCCAGATGCTTCAGAGCCCGACTCATCAGTCGATGCCTGCCCCTGTCCAACAATATGTTCCTCCTCCGACTCTGTTGAGCTCGGAGCCGGGTCGTGTCGGAACCAAGACTGTGGTAGCGTCGGAGCCGATACAATTGTCTTCGGCTCCGTCGTCGGCTCCGATTTCTTCCTTGGAAGAATCTCGGCGCCGGACTTCCCTCGTCGGCTCCGAGGGGGTGAGTGGCATCGGACCCTTGTCCGACCCCCCTCTCCCTCTCGGTGCTTCGGCGCTGGTGAGTTCAGCTCCGACATCGGCCTCGGAGCCATCACTGTCAGTGCCGAGGGAGGTCTTTGGCTTTTCGGAGCGGGGACCTCTGGCTCTGCCTGACAGGGGTGCGTTCGAGGTCATGCGGAGTGTGTTAGAACCTGGTTCTACACCACAGTCGGCTCCGTCCGCCCCCCCCTCTTCGGTGCCTCAGGTCAAGTCGACTCACTCCCTCATCCCGGACTGCAGAGAGACAGCTCCTCAGGAATCCCCTGTGGGGATCTCATCCTCTTCCGAGACCTCTCCTGATTTGGCAGAAGAGCCCCCTCGAAAGAGAAAGTGTAAGAGGAAACACATTGACTCACCTGAGTCCGTCACCTCTGACACAGATTTAGAGGATTCCGAGGGTTCCCCCCGTTCCCCTTCTGAAGATGTCTCTTTTGCAGACATTCTAGAAATCCTCAAACAGAGGGGAAATTGGCCAGCCCTCAACCCTTCGGAGGATGAATCTGTGTACCTTGAGGCGTTTGGCTCTCGCCCTTCCACCTCCTGGGTGTCTCCCCCCTTTGACCCCCTCATGCAGGTGGTAGCTAAGAAGGCATGGACGGCTCCTGATTCAGTGGACCCCACTCCCAGGAGACCCTCTAAATTCATAACAGCACCAGCAGACAAACAGTTCTTGACAAAAGGAGTTTCTGTGGATGCTATGGTGGTTGCTGCTGCCACTAAGAAGGAACTAGCTGATCCTTCAGTGCCTGTCCATCCACCTAACAAGGAATCTAGGTCCATGGACAGGTACGGGAAGCGGATGTTCTCGTTAGCGACATTTGCAATGCGTTCGCTGAACTACCTATGCCATTTCACTCGTCTTCAAAGGGACTTGATCAAAGAAGCGAGTGACATGTTGAAGGATCCCACAGCTGCGAGTTTTCAAGACAAGATGAACTCTCAGCTGGCTACCCTGAACTCCATAGCCAACTCCTCCATGCGCCTCCTCTCTTATGCGGCTGATGGAGCGAGCAGGGCCGCAGGGACAGGTGTGGCCTTACGCAGGCATGCCTGGATGCGGCTATGCAACTTTGCGGACCCCTTCAAGACCTTTTTCACTAATTCCCCCTTTGATGGATCATCTCTTTTTGGTCCTCAAGTGAAAGAAACCCTGACTAGGTGCGAGACTGATGGCAAGACTCTTTCTGCCGTCGGAGTCCGTTTTTCTACTCCTTCTAGGTCTTACCCCAAAGGTCAGAAAAGTGGGAAAATGTGGTTCCGCAAACAATCTCAAGGGTCTTCACCTGACGCACAGAGTCGTTTCCCCGCCAGAGGCAGAGGCGGGAATAACAATGGTAGACGTCGCCCTAGGGGCAGGGGGGGTCCGCAGAACCAGGGCAATCGGGAAGCCTTCTCTGATAAGCCCTTTCAGCATCCCTGAGGTGTTGCCTGACTGCCCACCTTCGGAGGCAGTCGGGGGAAGATTGTCACTGTACCCAGAAGCCTGGCTATCCCTGACTCAAGACAAATGGGTACAGTCCATCATTTCCGAAGGCTATTCCATTCCCTTCCTTCGCACTCCAATCCAATCAAAAAAATCCCTTCCAGATGTTCCACCCGCTCAAAGGGATTTAGCGGCCTTGGAAATTTCAAAGCTGCTTGCAAAAAGAGCAATTCAGCCAGTTCCAGCAGACCAGCAAGGATCCGGAATCTACTCAAGGTTCTTTTTAGTTCCAAAGAAAACAGGGGACTGGAGACCAATTTTGGATCTCAGTATCTTGAACAAGTCAGTCAAGAAAACAAGATTTCGGATGGTCACGCTGCAGTCCATCCTTCCCCTATTGGGAAAAGGAAACTGGATGTGCTCTATAGACCTTCAGGATGCGTACTATCACATAAAGATGAACAGACGCTCCAGAAGATTCCTCCGCTTCAGGCTGGGAACCAGTCATTTTCAATTCAGGGCCCTGCCCTTTGGTCTCACCACTGCCCCCCGGGTGTTTACCAAATGCATGGCAGTGGTAGCTTCTCACCTGAGACGACAAGGATTCCAGGTGTTTCCATATTTGGACGACTGGCTCCTCACAGCTCCCACCAAGCATTCTCTTCTAATGGCCAGGGATTACACCTTTCGCATTTGTCAAAAGTTAGGCATTTCAATAAATTGCGAAAAGTCTGTTTTGTCGCCTTGTCGTACTATTACCTTCATAGGCGCAAATCTAGACACAGTCAACATGTCTGCGAGGCTAACAGATCAGAGAATAACAGACATACACAAACTGGTCTCACTCCTCTTCAACAACAACAGAATCAAAGCCAGGTTAGTTCTGAAAGTGTTGGGAATTATGGAGGCTGCCATTACCTCTGCTTCCATTAGCCAGATTCCACATGAGAATCCTTCAGTGGATGCTCTTTGCACAATGGTCTTACCAGCAACTTCCGATGTCCCACACCATTATGATTACGCAGGCATGCAGGAATCATCTTCTGTGGTGGAGGTCTTCCCCTCAGCTCTTGTTGGGAAGACCCTTTGTTCCTCCCCCTCCGGTTGCTACTCTGACAACGGACGCCTCCCTGATTGGGTGGGGGGGGGCATTGTCAGGGCAGGACTGTCCAGGGCACATAGCAACCAGACGAATGCCACTTGCACATAAATGTTCTGGAGATGAGAGCAGTGCTTTTAGCGTTGCAAGCCCTTCAAGATTCTCTTCCCTTGGGAACTATTGCAATCCAGACAGACAACATGTCTGTAGTGTGGTATATCAACAAACAAGGTGGAACCAGGTCCTACCCCCTGTGTCGAGAAGCACTCAGACTGTGGCAATGGGCGATTTCTTCTCAGCGGTTTCTGATAGCAACGCACATCCCCGGGAAGTCCAATCAAATCGCGGACAAGTTGAGCAGAGCTATCCTCATGCCTCACGAGTGGTCTCTGAAAGACTCTGTTGTGAGAGAAATTTTTCCCAAGTGGGGTCAGCCTTGCTGCGACCTTTTTGCTACTCCCCAAAACAGCAAGTGCAGAGATTATTTCACACTATTCCCATTACCAGGCCAACCCAGCAGAGATGCTCTAGTCCAAGTTTGGCCCCGGGGACTTCTGTATGCATTTCCTCCCTTCCCACTAATCTCTCAAGTGATACAGAAAGCTATCGCTCAGAAGGCCTCGTTAATCCTCATTGCTTCTTACTGGCCTCGACAGGTGTGGTTCCCCTTCGTACATCAATTTCTATTGGAGCGACCTTGGCATCTGGACCTAGTTCCAGATCTTTTGATCCATCAGTCGGGTCAGTTTCATCGCTCCCTCTCCTCTCTGAACCTCACTGCTTGGTTCCTCCAGTTCCAACCTTAGCCAGGCTTCCTCAATTATCTCACTCTGTTCGAGATATTTTGATAGCTTCCCATAAATCTTCCACTCGGAAGATTTATTTGAGTAAGTGGAAACGCTTCACTTTTTGGGCTCAAGGAACGGACATAGATCCTTTCACTGCTTCCATCCAAATAGTCCTTGATTTTCTAGCTGAACTCTTCCATGCAGGTTCATCTCCTTCTACTCTTAAAGTTCAATTGGCAGCTATTTCTAACTTTCATGTGGGTTTTTCTGAGTCTGCTTTAATGTCCCACAAGCTTTGCAAAGCTTTTTTGAAAGGAGTTTTTCTTCTCAGACCTCCTATAAGAAATCCTCCTCCTCCTTGGGACCTAAATTTAGTTATTACTTCTTTGATTCTTCCCCCTTTCGAACCTGCAGCCTCCTGTTCTTTAAAATTGCTATCATGGAAGACTTTTTTTCTGGTAGCTATTACCTCAGCTAGAAGAGTTTCAGAACTTCATGCACTCAGCTGTCGACCTCCTTATCTATTGTTCCATAAGGACAGAGTATCCTTACGAACCAATCCGTCCTTTTTGCCTAAGGTAGTCTCGACGTCAAACCTGAATCAGAGCATTGACCTACCTGTCTTTTTTCCAGAATATTCCAATAGGTCTGAACAAAAATTACACTGGCTAGATGTTCATCGTCAGTTGAGGTACTATTTGGATAGAACAAAACAATTCAGAAAATCTGATCAGCTGTTTGTCTCCTTTGCAGAAGGCAGAAAGGGACTTTCCGTTTCAAAGGTAACATTGTCTAGATGGCTAACATCTCTGATTTCCCTTGTTTATGAAATTAGACACCAAAAGCTGCCTGTTAAACCTAAGGCCCATTCCACCAGAGCTTTGGCTACTTCTTTAGCCTTCCAAGACAGACTGCCTATTGACACCATTTGTGCAGCGGCTACTTGGGCTACTCCTCACACTTTCATTTCTCATTATAAGTTGGATTTAGCTTCTAGACATAGAGCTAACTTTGGTTCCACTGTTCTCAGGAGTCTGTTCCGTTAGGCCACCCGGGACAAGGTGCTAGGGACGCGGTCCCATCCAGCAAGAATGAAGGCGAGATAGACAACTTAACATATAGAAGTTATGTTCTTACCATAACGTTCCATGTTAGTTGTCTTCTTCTCGCCTTCTTCTTGCGTCCCACCCTCCTTCCCCCTGGCCTGGACAGACCTAGAGGAGTTGTGATTGTGACCTCTCTTTCTACCACCTCTGTTATTAGGCATATGCTGTTGTGCATATTTCCTGGATGAGGATATAGGTCACCCTTTTTTCCTCCCTGTTTTTAGAGGTGGACTTTGTTTATAGTTGTTCTGATACTATTATAAGCTGGGGTTAGCTTACAAACGAGATCTGAGGTAACTCACGCCTAGTATTGTGGGATATAAGGGGACCCTCGAGCCGGTGGAACCAACTCTCGAGCTTTTAGAGTGGCCGAGTCGGAGCCGAGGTCGGCTCCGAACCCATCCAGCAAGAAGAAGGCGAGAAGAAGACAACTAACATGGAACGTTATGGTAAGAACATAACTTCTATTTATGGTGGATACATCAAATGACTATCAACCTAGGCTTCGCCATTCATCCACTGCCCCCAAAGAAGTGTCAAAAGAAATGTCAATGTTAAGAGTATAGAAGAGAGAACAGATCAACAAAAATACATAGAAAGACAGACATAACTGCAATGCGCAGCATTAAAACAGATCAGGATCTATCATGCACTTTTGCAAATAAACTAAAAATCTCAGCACAGGCGGAAAAACTTAGAATATACGCAGGCAAATATAAAGAAGTACAAAATAAGCAATATCTGATGTTGTCTATCTTCACTCAGTCTTTGACTGTGGGCTGTGTTCAGAGCCTCGGAACTGAATCGTCCTTTTACTTCAGCTTGCACCTTCCAAACTCTCGAGCTAGGCTCTATGGATAATGCTCCTCTCTCAATTATCTCAGAACTTGTTTTTTGCTTCGTGTCAGACGTGCATGACCATTCCCGAGCTTTGGCTTCTGATTAAAGTAATTTTTTTTTTCCTTGAAAATCTCTTCTACTTTTATAAATCTCCTTTCTCTACCTTCCATTAACTTTATTTCCATACACGCTCCTCTCGTTGTATCTTTTCAGCGTGTGTGTCTCTCCCTCGCTTCACTTTTTCTTTCATTGGTAGTTTTCTATGTACCATTGTTTGTACTCCCTTATGCCTATCTAGGTATGTCCTTCTATTCTGATAATGCAGTATTCATAACTGTAGGGAGTAGCTGCCTACAGCGCCCCTGTCCGGCCAGTATACCAAAGTCTTTGTTTTGGAGGGTACGTGTGATATTGGCTACGAGGGACATAAACCAGCCTTTGGTATAAAGGTGATATCTACACATACCATCCCCAGAATTTTTCTGCCTTAGTGATCATTGGATGCCCGTTTGCCAATTCTACCTTCACATTTATCAGACGATTAGAGTTACGAGTATCGAGACCAGATGCCCGTTTGGACCATTCAGATAAATGCCCACTTGGGTTTTTTCTTTCTTGTTTTCCTTGCTGTTTTAGACTTGCATGTCAGCTAGGAAAGGGAAGTATGCTTGTGGGAGACGGATTCCTCACAAAGAACACGCACGATAAGTGTGTTTTCTGTCTAGGCGAGGCCCACGACTATGCATCCTGTTCCATTTGTAAGTCTTTCGCCCCCAAAACACTTCGTAGCCGACTAGCAGCTTTAAATCTTTACTTCGAGAATCAAAGACTCAGATATTTGGAGTTGGGCATGGAGGGAGGAGTAGGCCCATCCGACGAGCCGCCTCAGAAGGCGGCGAAGAAACTTAGACCAGAATCCCAGGCTGCATCTCGGGCGTCTGAACCGGCTCTAAAGGCAATAGCAGACCTGGAGACTGTTCGGACAACGGTCTCCTAAGCAGGCCCAGGAACCACAATGGAAGCTGGGATGCAGGATACCGTGGGTAAGTCCGCTGAGGTATTTCAGCCATCAGAGTCTGATGGACGGGAACCACAGCTCACCTTCTCAGAAGCCCCTGCTCCTTCTCTTGCTAGGCTGAAGTCTGCTTCTCCCTTGTCTACCACACCCTTGGAAAAGATGCATTCTTAGCTGCTTCACAGTCTCCTGACTTCCAGCCTCCAGCAGCTAAATGACCAGACAGATTTTATAGGGTCCCCCAGGACAACCAGTTTATTTACAAGAACCCTCCTGCTGACCCATCTGTTATAGCTGTTTTTGCAGGCAAAACCTCCAGACAGCTTCCTTCCTTTGCTCTCTATTCAATTGATAAAGACAGTAAACTTATGGACAGGACAGGCAAAAAGGTCTACACATCTTGCACTCTGGCCATTAGGGCCCTAAACTACCAACCCCACATGGCAAGGTTTGTACTTGATACCATTTCTAAGGCCTCCAGCCTTCTTTCTGAGGTCCAGAACTCCCCCACCAGAGTACAATCAAACGCTGTCTTCTCCACAGCATCACAAGTGACCAGGCATTCTATTAAGTGCAGCTAGGATGCTGTGGAAGCTGCTTCTGGATCAGTGCTGCGTCGTTACTCCTGGGTAAGGCTACAACCCCTCCTCATGGATGTTCAGACCAAACTTCTGAATGCTCCGTTAGACAATAATGCATTCTTTGGACAAGCCTCTGAAGTCCTCAAATCCCTCCAAGAGAAGGGAAAAGAGTTGCAAAATCTCAAACACCTTTTGGTGTCCCCCATTCCTGGATATTATAGAAACGACCCTCAAAAACCATCCTTTGTACAAAGGGAATCCTTTTCCTATACACAACAATCCAAGGGACATATAGGTAGCAGAGAAAGAATTACCCCAAGACTGTCCTCAAGATCTTCTACCACTCCCTTTCGGAGACAACCTGACCATCCTAGGCCCCCTCCACTGTGGCTCACCCTGCATCCAGAAACTCCCCTATCCCTCCGTTTCACTCTCTCCCTCCCCTCCTTGCAGAAACTTACAAAAGAGCAATGAGTCCTCTCCATCATCCAGAGAGGATATTGCATTGACTTGGTGGATGCTCCCATCCTTTCAGGACATTGCCACAACCACCAAAAATTCAGATTCACCTATTTCTACCCATTATTCAACAACTCCTAAACCAAGGCACCATAGAACCAGTTCCCACCCCTCAAAAGAACTCTGGATTCTACTGTAGAGTGTTCCTGGTCCCCAAGAAAGAGGGTCCTTGGAGACCTATCCTGGATCTTTCCTTTCTCAAATTTTTTCTACCCAGCTTCAAAATGATAACCTTACCTATCCTCCTGCTTCTAGTCCCCCCCCCCCAAAAGCCTTCATGGTGGCTCTAGATCTCAAGGTTGCCTACCTACACATCCCCATTCATCCGGATTACAGCAAATTTCTCAGATTTTCTATAGGCTCCTGCCATTTTCAATTCTATGCTTTGCCCTTTGGTCTATCCACAGCCCCCAGAGTGTTTGCCAAGTGTCTAGCCCCCTTCATTGCCCATTGCAGGACACAGGGTATGCAAATGTATCCCTATCTAGACAACATCTTCATCCTGCACCAAGACCACCAACTCCTACTCCTCCATTTGCAGCAGGTGTCACACATCCTCTCACTTCTGGGATTTAGTATAAATGTAGAAAAATCTTGCCTGATTCCTTCTCAGGACATTTTTTTCTGGGATGCAGACTACGCACGGACTGCATGAAAGCCTTCATACCAGACAGAAGGATTCAGGAATTCAGTCTGTACTTCAACCAGATCCTTTCCCAAACCCTTCTGACAGCTCGGGAATTTCTGAAACTATTAGGCCACATGGCATCCCTGATACACATGCTGCCTTTGACAAGACTACACATGCGCAGAATTCAATGGATACCGAAAAATCTATGAAACTATCATTCCCAACCCTTGGATGTGCCCCTCCCACTCCTCCTTTGCTTAGAGGGAGATCCAATGGTGGATATCTGCATTACAGACCCCAGCTCCACTTCAGTGCCTTTACAACAATGCTTCGCCCCTAGGATGGGGGCCAGTGTTGAAAACAAATCAACAACACCTCTCAGTACAAGGCAAATGGTCCACTCTAAGAGTAAAAGACCACATCAAGGAAATGAGCACCTTGCTGTTAGCCCTACTAGCTTTCCAACCCTCTATCCTGCCAGGAACATTAAAGGTAATCACAGACAACATGACAGTTCTATGGTACATAAACAGAGGGACCAGGGTCATACCCTCTATGCAGACTGGCCATTCAGATATGGAATCTAGCTGACTCCCTCAGAGTACATCTGTTGGGCATGTATATCCCCTCTCAATAGAATTTGATGGCAGACACACTTAGCAGAACCTCAGCCCCTAATCACGAATGGGTGCTACAGAGGGAGGTTTTCGTAGACCTGATACACAGGTGGGGTATTCCACAAGCAGACCTCTTTGCCTCCCCAGATAATGGGCAGATTTCCAACTTTTGCACAAGGAACCCACACCCATATGTGTAGAAAGTGGGCCGCCTTCTCCCTTTTATGGAGGGTGGAGTGTTCCTGTACACCTTACCCCCCTTTCACTCTGATCCAGAAAGTTGTCCTGAAAATTCAGAGGGACAAGCCAAAAATCTTACTGGTGAACTCTTTTGGCCAAGACAGCATTGGTTTTCCCTCCTTTTTTCTCTAGCTAAGTGCAATCACCACAGGTTACTCCACCGGATAGACCTGCTCACACAGAACAAGGGGTGTCTGCTGCACCCGCAGGTGAACAATCCAAACAGGACTGAAATATTCCTCGATCAGGCTAGTTGCTCAACATATAATGCATCCGAAATTATCCAAGTGCAACTAACACTGGGCAAGACTGCAATCCAGGTTGTAGCTTGTTATAGACACACCCCCACCCCCCCACCCCCACCCCCACCATGCCCCAGGAGTCCCACTCTTCATTTCTTAAGATACTGGAAAATATTAAGGTACAACCTGATACCTTTAATTATGGGCGATTTCAACTACCTCACTATCATCTGGGAAACTACTCCTGTACCAACTCATTCGCTCAACGTTTTCTGGAATTCATAATTTCCAACGCCTTGGATCAGCTTGTGCACACCCCCACTGGGGCAGCAATATCCTGAACCTAGTCATTACCAATATGGGTAACCTTTGTTCCACAGAAGAGGTAAACTCCTCGCTGGTCAGATCCAAACACAAGCTAATCACCCTAGACACCCATATCCCACCCCTACCCCCTCATTAAGGAAACCACCGTCAAAAACTACTCCAAAGCTAACTTCATGCTTCTTAAGACAGAAGTGGCAAACTTCACGACACTCATGCAAACGGAAAATAGTGGTACGACTGCTGAGTCTTACACAAATGCACTGTATAAGCACATACATGAGTGCATGGATTGTGCCATCTCCAACAGAACCAAGAAGCTATCCTCCAAACTAAGGAAGCCAATCTGGTGGTCCCCTGCCATAAACAAACTGTAGCAGAAGGAAGAAGCTGTTGCAAAAAAGAGTAAAATCCCAAGACTGGAGGAACTCCCTGGTCAGCCTCAACAAGAAGCTGAAATCCCTCATAAAATCCTCCAAAGCCAGTTATGAAAATAAATCGCCACTGATTCCCAAGACGACCACAAAACATTCTACAGCTATGTCAAGAATCTCAATGGCAACATTCAGATCTGCTCTGAGCTACAGCACAATGGCACTAAATATACAGAACCAACTGATATTGCCAACATCCTGGCAGGTTCAGTGCTAACTTCCCCCCACTCACCCTCCAAAGGACCCATCTTAATACCGGAAGAATGCAAAGCCCCTTTAATCACGGATGAACAAGTAAAGACCGCACTCTCCAAAGCCAAGAACACAGCATCCATGGGACCAGACAACATCCCAGGCTGCATACTGCACGAACTACAGAACGAACTGGCACCCTACCCAAGTACCGTGTTCAGCCATAGCCTGATCTCAGGCTATGTGGCTACTGAATGGCACACAGAGACAGTTATCCCACTCCACAAAGGGGGTACCACCGTGGACCCTGGAAACTACCGCGCATTAGCAGGGCGAGCCTGGTCTGCAAGGCCATGGAACGTATCATCTTGGAGCTTATAAACAAAGACACAGGTAACCTCCAAACCCTGGACCTCACTCAGTTTGGGTTTGTAAAAGGTAGATCATGTCTACTAAAACTGATTAACTTCTTTGAAGCAGTCACTAGAGCCATAGACTAGGACAAGGTAGTGCACACCGCCTATCTTGACCTCGCCAAGGCTTTCAATACCGTCCCCCACTCTGGAATTATAGCTAAACTTACTAAACTGGGCATAAATCCCTATGTCACAAGATAGGTGGTCAACTGGTTCACTGACAGAACTCACACAGTAAAAGTAGCCAACTCCAAGTCCGACTTCAGACGAGTGGAGTACCATAGGGGTTCGGTCCTGGGTCCTCTCCTGTTCGGCATCTACTTCTCTGAAGTGCAGGCCAACACAGAATGTTTTGGCTAACAAAGTTCGCAGATGACTACAAACTGGGAGCCATAATAGAATCACCTAATAATGTAGACATTCTACAAAAGGGCCTCACAGAAGACAGATGCTTGGTGTCAAAGTCATGGCCTCAAGCTCAATGCCAAGAAGTGCATTGTCATCCTCTTTGGGAAAAACTCAGTACCCGTGAACTACCACATAGACAGCTCACTAAACACTGAAAGTGTGGGGAGACCTCAGGACACAGGTGGACAGTAGTCTCTTCTTTGATAACCACATTGCCACAGTAGTCAGGAAAGCCTTCTGTGTGGCCCACCTCATCACGAAAGGGTTCTCCCCTAGAAAAAAGGTCAGTGTTCCTCTCTACTCATCCCTCATCAGACCCATTATAGAGTACAATGCCTTGTTTGGCATGTATCTCACAAGACACCTACAACAATTGGCAAGGCCACAGAAATACTTCTCTAAGAGAATTACTGGCCTCAAACAAATGCTATCACAGACCGTCTCAAAAAACTTCAGCTCTACTCCATCGCATATCACCTACTCGGAGGCAATCTCTACCTAACATGCAAAGCTACGTTAAACCAAGAGCTGTTGGACATGCTGCACTCAAAGAAATCCCAATCTCTCCGAACCACATGCTCCAGGCACCTAAACCATGTCACCACAATAAACAGGACATGCTGGAGGGATAGATTCCTGTTCCAGAGACTTCCCATATTCTGAAGCAAACTACCCATTCATATCCATCATAGCTCCTCATTGGCCCTCTTTAAGTAAAATCTGTATGATTGTATGGAAAATAGAAAATTCACCCAGGGGATCACTTTTACGGCACTGTTTGACAGGGGCACAGGAAAATAATAGTCTTGGGTGGCGAAAGCCAGGGAACATTTTTTGGCTAGGCTTATATAGGCCCCAGGGCCAATAGCCTAGTTCCTACTTATGAACCTATAGAATCTTGATCCCTTACAGGCAGCTTTACTCAGAGGACATACTTACTGCAGGAGGCCAGAAAACCCAGCACTAGGAGAAACTATGTGGCTAAATAGCTCAGATTCTCCAACTGGTGTCATAGAAACCAGCAGGACTCCCTCCATCCCTAGGGTCCTGTTGTCCTACTTGTGTGAGCTACTCCAAACAGGACTGACATATTCCTCAAAGTCCACTTGTCTGCATCTCTGCCTGTCTGCCCATTTCACCTCCCCTGGCTTCCAGACTGGAAGTCAAACTCTTTCTAAGAGGAGTCCTCCAGATCACACCCCCGCAGAAACCCATCCTTCCTCCGTGGGATCTCACCGCTGTATTAGAAAAGCTAACACTAGCTCCTTTTAAAGCAGCACTTTCTGCTTCTCTGAAATTTTGTACATTCAAAATAGTTCTGTTAGTTGCCCTCACAACTGCCAAGAGGGTTTCGGAGATCCAAGCCCTGATGGCCACATCCTTCTACCTAGTCTTTCACAGGGACAGAGTGGTGCTCAGGACCAACCCCTCTTTCATGCCCAAGGTAGTTAATGAACTCTCGAAGCAAACCATTAACCTACCTGTCTTCTACCCCATCCTCAAAATGGTTTGGAGAGGAACCTTCATCTCTGGATGTGCACAGACAACTAAGATACATTACCTAGACAAAACCAAAGACGTCAGGAAGTCAGAACAGTTATTAGTTTCCTTCAATCCTGGAGCACTAGGGAAAGCTGTATCTAAGCAAACCATTCCCTCATGGATCTCCAAGTCCATTTCCTTCTGCTACTCCCACCATGGGAAAAACCTTGCAAGGCAGTATCAAACCACATTCCACCAGAGCAGCTGCCTCTTCTGCTTTTTTTCAAAGGCATTGATTCCCCTTCTATTTTAGAGGCAGACACTTGGATCTGAGTGCACACCTTCACCAAACACTACAAGATGGACATGGCATCCTGTGCTAGAGCCGGTTTTGCCAGAACTATCCTATAGGGTTTCCTGGACCACGGAAACCCTTCCTCCTCCCAGGATCATACTTAAAGCTCTGGTATATTCCCTACTGTTATGAATACTGCAACATCAGAATAGGACGACATGGAATAGTTTTGTAAGACCTTACCATAACCATAGATGTCCTTCTCTTCTGTGTTGCAGTATTCAGTCTCACCCTCCTACCCCGTTTCTTGCTACTGATATAGCAGGTATTTTATGAACACCTGTGGCCAACTTCTTCCCCAAGTCTCTACCTACATAGCCTTATTACTGCCCTGGCTGTAGCAGGCATATAAGCCTAAGGGTCTCACTTAGGACCCGCCTGAAAAGCCTTAGAGGCAGTAGTATATGCAGCAGAAACTATTATGAGGAGGATACGTACAGACGTCACCTTTATACCAAACGCCGGTTTATGGCTCTCGTAGCGGACGTCACACGTACCTTCCAAGACAGACTTATGTATACTGGCTGGACGGTGGCACTGCAGGCAGCTACTCCCTACTGTTATGAATACTGCAACATAGAAGAGAAGGGCATCTATGGTTATGGTAAGGTCTTACACAACTATTCTATTTCTTGAATACCATTGGTGGTATCTCCTCTTTCCTCTTCTCTACTAGGGAAAAAAAAAAAAAAACTTTCACTGTTCTTTTTGTTGGCGAGTTTGTGTTATCTCTTGGATATGGCTGAAAAATACGACTCTTCAGCTAAGTCATCTAAGGGCACCTCGGGTTTCAAGAGGTGCCAAAAATGTGATAGGAAAATGCCCAACTCAGACCGGCATGTTTGGTGTGTTTACTCTCTGGGTTAAGTTCACCTGCAGGAAAATTCCTCGATATTTCATGGTTTCTTCACCAAGACGCACACTGAACGGAGAAATAAACTTGTTCTAAAAGGATTACTGAAAGGGGACTTTGAAGAGGCCATTTCTGGGTCCAGGACCGAAGCCAGTTCATCTTCCTCTTTCAAAAAGTGAACGTTTTCAGTTCCAAGCACTTCTTCGGAACCACCTAAAAAGATTTCGAAATAGTAAAAGTAATTGAAAGACTGCCAGAAAAAGAAGAAATAAAAACATTTTGGATAAGTATCTATGAAGATCCTGTGGAACATAACAAAGATGCTAAATGGATAGAAAAAGTTGAATTAGTGTAAATGTGCGGGATATGTAATGTGATGAAGTAACAGCCAGAGAACTTGAAACAGTTAAGAAAAGCCTCTAATTGGAAAATGCCAGGCCCAGATGCATTACCTAACTTTTGTTTAAAAGTATTAACATCTTTGTACGAATTTTTAGCCATGAGTAAGAACTATTTATATGCACACCACGAACAGACACCAACCTGGCTAACAGGAAAAACAATGCTCCTACATAAGAGTGAACCTGAAGCTACCCTAAAAATTATAGACCAATAACTTGCCTTCCGACGGCTGATAAACTATACACTGGAAGTGATGCCGAGAGTTTTTATAGTCATTAAGAAGAAAACTCAATTATGGCAGTAGAACAAAAGGGCAATAAAAGAAAGACATATGGACCAAAGAATTATTTGTTGCTAAATAATGTCATAGTGGAGAACTGTAAACGGGAAGAATCCAAGTATGGCATGGATTAACTACAAAAAAGCATTTGATAGTATCTCACATTAATGAATAAGAGTGCTTAAAAATGTATAATACCCAACACTGATTAACTACATTACAGTGACCATGAAACAGTGGCAGACCACTTTGCAATTAAGCCGGGCTAAAGGAAAAATTATTATTCCCGGGGGTAAAAATTCAAAGGGAGATATTCCAGGGTGACTCTCATTGCTGCTATTCTGCCTTGCCCTTAACCCTTTAAACTGTCTACGTAACAGTTTAGGCCATGGCTATAACTTGGCTCTTACAAAATAACAAAGTATAAAGACTTGTCTCTTTGTCAGTGATTTAAAACTGTATACAGTGCAATGAAAAACTATTTTCCTCCTTCCTGATTTCTTATTTTTTGCATGTTTGTCACACTTAAATGTTCAGATCATCAAACAAATGTAAATATTAGACAAAGATAATCCAAGTAAACACAAAATGCAGTTTTAAGTGATGATTTTTATTTATTAAGGAAAAGAAAAACTATCCAAACCTACATGGCCCTATGTGAAAAAGTAATTGCCCCCTAAACCTAATAACTGGTTGTGCCACCCGTAGCAGCAACAACTGCAATCAAGCGTTTGCAATAACTGGAAATGAGTCTTTCACATTGCTGTTGAGGGTTTTTGGCCCACTCTTTTTTTTTGCAAAATTGTTTTAATTCAGCCATATTGGATGTGTTCCAAGCATGAGCCACCTTTTTAAGGTCCTGCCACAGCATCTCAATTGAATTGGTCTGGAATTTGACTAGGCCACTCCAAAACCTTAATGTTATTTTTAAGCCATTCAGAGGTGGAGTTGCTGGTGTGTTTTGGATCATTGTCCTGCTGCAGAACCCAAGTGCGCTTCAGCTTGAGGTCGTAAACTGATGGCCGGACATTCTCCTTCAGGATTTTTTTGGTAGAGAGCAGAATTCATGGTTCCATCAATCACAGCAAGTCGTCCAGGTCCAGAAGCTGCAAAGCAGCCCCAGACCATCACACTACCACCACAATGTTTGACTGTTGGCATGATATTCTTATTCTGAAATGCTGTTACTTTTACACCAGATGTAATGGGATGCACACCTCCCAAAAAGTTCAACTTTTGTTTTGTCAGTCCACAGAATATTTTCCCCAAAATCTTGGGAATCATCAAGATGTTCTTTGGCAAAAGTAAGATGAGCCTTTGTTCTTTTTGTTCAGTGGTTTTCGCCTTAGAAATTTGCCATGCATGCCATTTTTGCCCAGTCTCTTTCTTATGGTTGAGTCATGAACACTGACCTTAACTGAGGCAAGTGAGGCCTGCAGTTCTTTAGATGTTGCTCTGGGTTCTATTGTGACCTCTTGGATGAGTCGTCACTGCGCTCTTGGGTAATTTTTGTAGGCCAGCCACTCCTGGGAAGGTTCACCATTGTTCCATGTTTTCTCCACATGTTGATAATGGCTCTCACCATGGTTCGCTGGAGACCCATAGCTTTAGAACTGACTTTGTAACCTTTTCCAGACTTGATAGATGTCAATGACTTTTTCTCATCTATTCCAGAATTTTTTTACATTGCAGCATAATGTCTTCCTTTTTGGAATCTTTTGGCCTACTTCACTTTGATGACAGGTTCTATTTAAGTGATCTCGATTCAACAGGAGTGGCAGTAATCAGGCCTGGGTGTGACTAGTGAAATTGAACTCCGCTTTCCCAAAAATGTAATTAACCACAGTTACTTCATGATTTAACAAGGGGGCAATTACATTTTCACTTAGGGCCATGTGGATTTGGATAGTTTTTTTTCCCGTAAATAAAATCATCACTTAAAAACTGCATTTTGTGTTTATTTGGGTTATCTTTGTCTAATATTTGTTTAATATTTAAATTTGTTTGATCTGAAACATTTAAGTGCGACAAACATGCAAAAAAATAAAAAAATCAGGAAGGGGTCAAATACTTCATTTCACTGTAGCTCATTAGATGAGGAACTGAAAGCACAGCTTCAAGTTGTCAAAACATTTTCAGATGATATAACAATGTAATTTGCTTTTCATAAATGTGCAAAAGCAACCTTTAAGGAGCATCAGTTTGGGGCAAGAATGTGATGTAAAACAACTTAAGCAAGAGAGGGTGTATAAATATTTGGGAATTGATGAAGGATCAACACTAAAACATGAACAAATATGAATAAAACTTAGCAACGAATGCTTGAGAAGACTAAACAGCATTGACATCTAGAAACAAAATTGAAGCTATAAGCCAGATTGCTCTTCATGTTGACTGACCCCAAAATGTGTTGGATAGATTAGACAGGAAAACAAGAAGGATTCTTCATGCTCACCAAATGATTTATAAAAATCAGTGTATACCAAGATTATATATTTCCTGTTGCAAAGGGAGGGATGAGCCTCCTTGAAATTGATTACATGTATAGGGACTGCACACAAATCTGCTGACCTCACAAGACCCAAACGTAGTGAAAGTTTTGAAACATGAGGAGAATAAATCTAAGATGACTTCTCTGCTTAATCTAGCAGAAGCAGATTGGTGTCAAGCAGGAATGGAAATCAAACTAGAAGTAGATAAAACAAATCGGGCAGCAACAGACTTTCGGCTTTTCCCGGTTAGGGGTTGCCAGAGTGGAACTCCAGTCTGCTCATGATTAGCAGTGGAATTTTATGGTGCCACGTTGCCAGCCTCTGACGTCCAACCTTCAAAGAAGGCACACCCATTCACCCAAGTACCTACCTGCATGTCTTAGGTTCATAGGTTTATACTAGGCTATCTGCCCTAAGGCATTTATAAGCCTAGCCCAAATTGTTGTGGCTTACGCCACCCCTTATTTGAAAAAATACTGTGCCCATTAGTTTGTTGTGCCTCTGTCCAGCAGTGACACAGAGATGATTCCCGGGATAAACCTATGATCTCTCATCCACAGGTCAAGATTTCTCTTGAACAGAGCCAGCGAGGTGCTCTGCCTCACATGGACCGGGATTTTATTCCACAGCATAGGGAGTCTCTGAGTGATAAATCTATCCCTCCAGCACGTCCTATTTATATCCGTGCTAAGGTTTAAGTCACTTGCTCTAGTGGTTTTGGTGGATTTGGATTTTTTGAGGTGGAGCATGTCCATTAATTCCGGGTTTGACATGGCCTTGTATGACAGGCACATGTCACCTCTGAGCAGACGGTATGCAACTGAATAGAGCTGGAGTTTCTTCAATCTGGCAGCACATGACAGATTTTGGAGTCCCTTTATCCTTTTGGTGAGGAACTTTTGGGGTCTCTCCAATTGCTGCAGATGGGTGAGATACATCCCGAATGGGGCATTGTACTCTATCATTGGTCTGATAAGTGAAGAGTACAGGGGAACAATGACCTCACTAGATCTGGATGTGAAGCCCTTCATGATCAGGTGGGCAATGTAGAAGGTCTTTCTAACCACTTTAGCAACGTGAGTGTCAAAAGAAAGGCCACTGTCAACCTGGGTCCCCAGGTCCCTGATAACCTCTTCTGTGCTTAGTGGATTGCCACCTATATGGTAGCTTGGGGTTACCTTGTTTTTCCCGAAGGGCATGACTATACATTTTTTGGCGTTTAACTTCAGGCCATGGCTCTGGCACCAGCTATCTGTTTCCGTGAGTCCCTTCTGAAGGATATCCGTGTCCGATGCACTTTCCACTATGGCGCCCAGTTTGCAGTCGTCTGCAAACTCTGTCAGCCAAAGTCCTCCCATGTTGGCCTGTCCTTCTGAGAAGTAGATGCCGAACAATAGGGGGCCAAGGACCGAGCCCTGTGGGACACCACTTGTGACCGGTTTGGAGTCTGACATAGCGCCAGCAACTCTAACCCTGTGGGTTCTGTCCTTAAGCCAGTTTGCAACCCATCTTGTGACATATGGGTTTACATTTAAGCTGGTAAGTTTTTCTACAATACCAGAGTGGGGTATTGTGCCGAAGGCCTTTGCAAGGTCAAGGTAGGCTGTATGGACTGCCTTTCCCTCATCAATGGCCTTGGTGACTGTTTCGAAGAAGTCGACCAAGTTCAAAAGGCATGATGTGCCCTTGACGAAGCCAAACTGGGTCGGGTCCAATGTCTGCAAGTCCCCTATATCTTTGTTTATGAGCTCCATTATGATCCTCTCCATAGCTTTGCAGACTAGACTTGTTAAGCTTATGGGGCGGTAATTACCAGGGTCCGTAGAGGCACCGCATTTGTGGAGTGGGACCACAGTTGCCGTACGCCACTCCTTGGGCACGTATCCTGTGGTAAGGCTGAGATTAAACAGCTGCCTTATGTGCGGGTTTAATTCCTCATTTAGCTCGTGTAGCACACAGCCGGGGACACCATCCGGTCCCATTGATGCTGTGTTTTTAGCTTTAGAGAGACCAGCTTTCATCTGCGCATTTGAGATGTCTGGGAGGCTGCACTCCGCTGGGATAGTTATCTCTCCTTTAGGGGGGGAGAGGGGGGTGAAGTTTGCACTGAACCTGTCTGCCAGTATGTTGGCAATATCTGTGGGTTCAGTGATTTTTGTATCATGTTGGACTAATTCTGAGCATATCTGGGAGTTTCCACCCAGGTTCCTAACATAGCTGAAAAAGGCCTTATGATTGTCCTTTGAATCCATGGCAATTTTTCTCTCAAAACTGGCCTTGTCTTTAATGTCACTTGACCATGGGGAGGACATGCAGACTCCACTCAGAAGGGTGCTCCAGCAGAGAATTGAACAGGAGAACCTCTTGCTGTGACGTGACAATGCTAACTGCTGCACCACCGCGGCTCCTATGTGCCAAAAAACAAAAGAATGCATATAAGGTGAAGGACCAGATGAGAAGGCAAGAAATGTGGAAAATGCATACATATAGTTGCAAGTATAGAAAACTTCTGGGTGAACCTCGTGTTGATCAGGAATGAATGTAGGAATGGTTAGGGAGAGGCAAATTCAAACCAAGAGATGAAAGGTTAATATTAGCAGCTTGAGATAGTGGGCTATGTACACACTGGTTTACAAAGTCCATTGAACATGTAGGAGAAACAGATGAATGTAGGTTTTGTAAAACAGAATTGGAAACGGTCGCACACCTCGTTGCTGGCTGTGACATACTAATGGCAGAACTGTATGCTGAAAGGCATAATAACGTGGCAAGACTGTTGCACTAGGACTTGTGCAAACATTATGGTATTGTAGTAGCTGAAAAAACACTGGAAACATGAGCCACAAAGCATCGTAGAAAATACAGTTCAAAAGATAGTTGCTTGATAATCTGATATAGTGGTCCATGATCAAAGATAAAAGTAGCATTGTTAATTGAAATCGCCACACCAAGTGACTACAGAGTCTTGCATACAGAGAGAGACAATGTCATAAATTATCAGGATTTTCAGGTAGAAACAAGAGCAATGTGGGAAAATGATGCACAGTTCCAATATTAGTAGGAGCAACAGGTCTTGTAAAAGAGGATCTAAAGTTATATTTAGATATGTTACCAATGCATTATTGGGCACATTCGGGGTGCTGTGAAGAGCACTTATGGCTGACATCAAAGATTGAAACAATACTAATTTCATGACCTGTAATCATACTTTTACTTAGGAATGGGTCCATTCCCATCATGGTATTAAAAACCCAAAAGATATAGAGAAACTAAGAAAAGAGAAAGACCTGTATACAGATGCTTTGGACACAGGTTGGGGAGCTGTGCTGGTCCCATATACTGTTCAAGGCCAATGGTCTCCATCTCAGGGAAAGAACCACATCAGTTTAAAGCCGATGAAGGCTTTGTTCCTAGTAATTCAGTCCTTGCAATCCCTCCTTATTCTAGGACAGCTGAGGATCTACCCAGATAACATGACAGTTTTGTGGTATGTAAACAAGTGGGGGGGGGGGGTCCTACCTCCTGTGCAGATTAGCCTTACAGGGTTGGGAGCTAGCCCACCAACTTCAGGTTTCCCTACAAGTGGTCTACATTCCTACCATTCAGAACACTGCGATAGACACACTGAGCCGATTCACAACACAGGCCCTCAAATGGATGCTGCACAGGGATGTTTTCCTGCACATAGTCCACCAGTGGGTTATTCCTCAAACAGACTTGTTTGCCTCCCTTCTGAACAAACATCTTCCCAAATTTCATGCCAGACAGCCTCATTCTGACATGTAAAGTGGATGCATATCAATATCCTGGAAGGGGAATTTTCTATATGCATTCCATCCTCTTCCACTCATTCAGACAGTCCTTCTGAAGACTCAGCAGGACAGACCAAAGATCGTGCTAGTGACTCCCTATTGGCCAAGACAGCATTGGTTCCCCCCTTCTCTTGCACCTAGCCAAGGGCAGTCATCACAAGTTACCCCATAGAGTGGACTGACTCGCACAAAACAAAGGGTTCCCTCATCCAGCAACACCTGCAAACTCTGCAACTGACTGTGTGGGTGATGGAACCCCTGATACCTTTTAGACACCTTTTCTCTCAGGACATGCTTCCAAGTCCTGCAGGAGGCTAGGAAATCTTACCTCTTCAAATGGAAAAGATTTTCTGTCTGTTCTTTCTCAAAACCAAGACGCACTGACAGTGAATCTCCATCTGGTACTTTATATCTGTGAGTTGCTCAATTCTAGCTTAGGTTACTCCTCAATAAAAGCACGTCTGACCACCATTTCTGCACGTCTGCCTCTTTCCCCTCCTTTAACCTTGAGATTTGAGGCCAAACAATACCTCAAAGGCATCCTCCACATTTGACTTCCCATGAGGCTTGTGATACCCCACCCTAGATTTTAACTTTGTTGCAGAAAGCGACCCTCACACCCCTTGAACCTGCTGCTTCTAGCTCCTTAAAACACTATGCCTGACAAACTGTCCTACTACTAGCTATAGCTTCTGCTAGAAAGGGTCTTTAAGTTCCAGGCCCTGATGCCCCCCCTTTTTGGTGTTCCACAGGGATAGGGTCTCCCTTCCCACCAACCTCTACTTTATGCCAAAAGTAGTTAGTTGTTCTTAAACCAAGCTATATATTTACCAATCTTTTTCCTCTCCACAGAACAATAGTGAGGGGATCCTGCACATACTTGATGTGCGCAAACAACTCGGATTGATTTTACCTTCATAAAACTAAATGTAGTAGACAATCTATCCAGCTTTTTGTTTCTTTATACCCCAGGGCCTTGGGATTGCCTGTGTCCAAACAGACCACCTCTAACTGGATCTCCAAATCCATTTTTCTCCTATGCCTACCATGGTAGAACCCCTCCCTGTTCTATCAAAGCTCACTCTTCCAGGGCAGTGTCCTCCTTTGGTGCCTTCCTGAAGGAACTGGACACCAATTCAATGTAGAAAGCGCTGTCTGGACCTATGTCCATGCATTTACCAAACATTACAAGCTGGATTCCATTTCTAGATCTAGGACTGGGGGTGCCAAGGCCATCCTTTGTGGCTTCCTTGAAAATTCTTCAGCTAACTCCACCTTCCTGTCTGCATGAGCTTTTGTACTCTCCCTCATGTAAAGAATACTGCAATAGATGAAGAGAAGGACATAGAATAGTTGTGTAAAAACTTGCCATCATAATAGCTGTACTTCTCTTCTCTGTTGCAGTGTTCTGCTCTACTCTCCTTCCCAAGTTCTAGTGATTCTTGGCTGTACAGACACTGTATTCATTGGACTGTCTCTCAGTCTGGTGCTTCAGTTCCAAGGAAGTTGCACTTTTACACCACTTTTATGGCCTATGACCGATAGCTGCCTATGTGGGACGTACTACTCACCCTACAGTAGTAAAAAACTTTGTTATACTGTCTGCTGTCAAGTCGCTTAGGTAGGCAACTGCCTCATGTAAAGAATATTGCAACAGAGAAGAGAAGGACATATATTGTTTTGGCAAGGTCTTACACAACTATTCTTTGTCATAATAAGTTCAAAGTTCTTAAAAAAATATCTAAATTAGTGCTTGCTTTAATATAAATTGGTAACCTTTTCCATAAATCAGCTTCTCTGTTAGAGAACCACTTAGTGCATCTTTCATTTCTGCGTAATCTCCTACAAAGGTTGTCTTTTTTTCTCTACAACCCTTTGATAACTGCAGACGTTCCTATATGTAGTTCCTTGTGTGCCTGAATAAGATTTCCTCTTGAAGATCTATGCGAGATGCACTAAAAGTTCAGATACTTTAATCTTTCATGCTCTTGGTATATTTCTGCTGTACTCTTTCAACATTACTCATGCTAGTTTCCCTGTTATTCCATACTCTAGTTTGAGTGTAATGCAACATATCCTTCTATTCCCGTGTTGCAGTTTTCCACATATGGGTTTACTCGTCTTGCTACGCGTACAGCTGGCCATTATGCAAAAGTTTTCAGTCCCTTCATGGTGCTTGGGATGTCTGACGTGGCTCAAGGAACCTGGGCCATAAAAGTGACGTCTGCAGGCACCAGCTGTCTGAACTTCTCAGTTGCCAGTTATACACCAGGTGTTCCTACTCTTGATGTCGTTGGAGTTGAGAAATCAGATAAGTACCCCATTGGGGAACCGTTCAGTCTTTTTTTTTTTTTTTTTTTTTTGTATTGCCTGTTCATGTTATCTAAAAAGGGCAAATGTGCGTGCGGCCGGCAGATTCCTCTCAAGGATGCCCGCGATCAGTGTCTCTTCTTTTTGGGATGGTCACATTACTACAAGGCCTGTTCAATTTGTCAGGTGTTTGTGCCCAAAACTTTGCGTAGTCGTTTGCATGTGCTAAACCAATATTTAGAAAAATCAAAGGTTAAAACAGATTGCGTTAGGGGTGGAGGCTTCATCTGACATATCTATTCAACTGCCAAGGAAGGCCAAAACTTCATGGCCTGTTATTACCACTGCACCTTTAGTGTCCAGCCCTCAGGCCGTGGCCGATGTTGGCCTGGTAGAGGACTCTGGTAGTGCCACATTGGAAATAGCGGGTACCTCTACAGAAGCCACACAATCCCACATGGAGGGCACATCCATAGAGGCTGTTCCAGTGTCATTCTCCACTGGGGGGATGACCAGCGATTGCAGTGGGCCCGTCTGATTCCTCCGGTCCTTTACACTAGCAAGATTTCAGGCCTTCCCCCTCTTTAGACGCCAGGTTGGCCCCTTAAAGGAAAAGGGGAGGCACCTTTCTTCTCTTTCTGAAAGCATGTCTGACTGGCAGACCTTCAGTCAAAGCCTGTTTAATGCTTTTATGGCCTTAAATTCTGCTTCTGCATGGACTGCTAGCATTCCTCCTCCACTCGTGAGCTCTAGTTTTCAAACTTCAGATCCTACCACGAGGATAGAGGAAGACCTTTCTAATTCTTCCTGTGAAGAATCTTTTACACCTCCCAGATATCTTCTCCCTTGTGGTATGGTTTCCCAGAGGAAGAATCCGTCAACCCTGGCTCCCCATTTGAGGATTTTACCTTTGGGGAAGCCATCTCTAAGATGAAAGACCATTTCAAGTGGGAATCCTGTGAGATTACTGATGTACAAAAAAATAGTACAACCTCATTCAGATGGATTCCCCAAGCCTGTCTGCTGTTCCTCCAATTCTGCCTGCCTTCATGGATGCCTTCTCCTCAGCATCCTTAAATCCAGATGCTCAACCACCTGCCCCACGCAGACCTGACAGACTTTACACAGTTTCTGACACTGCCAAGTACCTCCTAAAGTGCCCACCTGCAGACCGTGCCACTATCTCCATCTCTGCAAACAAGGCTTCTAAGCTCTTACCCACTGCTACCATCCTTCCAGCAAGACCATGGATAGGCTGGGTAAGAAAATTTACACCTCTGCTACCTTGTCCTTTAGGGCTACAAGTTACCAGACCTATATGGCAAAATACGCCCTATCCCCCCTAAAAAAAGCCTCCAAGGAATTTTCTGATACACCAGACTGTGCTACCAAAGCATCACTGTCTTCTCTTTTGGCCCTCACCTCCCAGGTTACCAGACACTTCATAAAGTGCCGTTATGATGCTACTGAAGCCTCAGCTAGGTCAGCAGCATCAACTTCTGCCTTAAGAAGGTATTCCTGGCTCCCCTTACAGCTCTTTCCTGAGGACTTTAGGGCAAAGCTTATGGATGCACCTCCGGAAAATTCGTCATTGTTTGGTGCAAAAATGGCCGACCTCTTTAAGTCACTACAGCAAAAAGGAAAAGAAATGTAGGATTTGAAACACCTGCTTGTTTCTCCCATACCAAAATTTCAAAGAATTTACCCAGCTAAAACTCTGTTCATAAGGAAGCACTGTTGCTCTGCAGCTCCTTGCAGAACTAGAAAACCTACCAGGAAGCCACCCCCAGCTAGAGCTTCACTTTCCTCTAGCCAGAGACTGACCTTTCCAGATAGGGCAGGTAGCATCTGACTACCTGCCTACCCTTTCCCCCTCCACCCCGTCCTTCTCTACCTCTGTCACTTCATCTCTCTCACTGCCTCCCTGTGTGGACTCGCATCACATCAGAAAAATGGGTCTTGTCCATCCTTCAAAATGGTTACTTCATGTCCTGGCTCACTCCCCCAGAGAGAGAGGGCATCGCAAAACCACCATCACAACAGTTCCACCTCCTGCAGCCTGTGTTGCAAGCCCTGCTTCCCCAGGGCACCATTGAATCTGTGCCTTCAGATGCAAAAGGAAGTGATTTCTACTCCAGGATTTTCCTGGTTCCCAGAAAAGACTGACCATGGAGACCAATTCTAAACATCTCCCATCTCAATCTTTTCCTAAAGGTCCCTACCTTTGGGAAGGTTAACCTTCCCTTCCCTCTTTCCCTTCCTACTCTACCAAGGGTTCATGACTACCCTGGATATAAAGGATGCTTAACTATACATCCCTATAAAGCTCACATGCAGGAAGAGTACCTGAGGTTTTCGGGCACTTCTCACTTTCAGTTCTCTGCCTTGCCCTTTGGGCGTTCACTGCTCCCAGGGTTTTCGCCAAATGCTTGGCTACAGTGATTGCTTTACTGCAGGATAAAGGGAATCCAAGTATTCCCTTACCTGGACAACCTGCTAATCCAGGCAGGCAACAAAGAAACCCTCCTGCTACACATACAACTGGTAGTGTCCTTCCTACAGTCCCTGGGATTCCAGATAAATTTTCCAAAATCACACCTGGAACCTACACAAGACATTGTCTTCCTCGGGTGCAGAATTCACACACACCTCATGAAAGCCCCCCCCCCCAGGATGCAAACCCTGGCAAAACATCTGATGCTTTAATCTACAGAATTGACAGCAAGGCAGTACCTCAGACTCCTTCAGCTAAATGGCAGCCACTATCCCCAGGTTACCATTAGCAAGACTGCATATGAAAGTTATAATGGTATCTTTGGTCAGTCTAGACCTACCACTCCCATCCTCTCTAGTACAAGATCCCCCTCTTCCCATGCCTCAAAAATGAAATCCAGTGGTGGCTGGCACAAGTGACCAACAAGCCAGGTCTACCCCTCCAACCACCTCTACCCACAGAGGTCATGCACACACACATGCATCAGACTTGGGCTGGGGAGCAACTCTGAGCCATTGAAGGGTGCTGGGCCTGTGGCCAAAGCCTCAGAAACTAGAGCACATCACCGTTCAAGAGATGGGGACAATTCTTCTGGCCCTTTGAGCCTTCCTGTCTTAACCGCCAGCAAGGTCCACTGAAAATGTTCACAGAAAACGCCATTGTCCTGTGGTATCTCAACAAACAGGGAGGGACCAAATCATACTCACTTTGCATACTGGCTCTTCTAGTATGGGAACTAGCCACTACACAGGGAGTGACCCTGCAGGTGGTCTAGATCCCCCTCTCTTCACAGCTCCCCAGGCAGACTACCTGAACAGAACCATCGCAAACAACCACAAATGGATGCTTCACAGGGATGTCTTCCTGGAATTGGTCCACCGGTGGGGGACACCTCAAATAGACTTGTTTGCCTCCTCCAACTGGCAAGTTTCTGTCTTTTGCACCAGGATACCAGCCCCGCAGGCACTGGCAAACAGATGCCTTCTCAGTCTTCTGCAAGGGGAAATATCTATATGCATTTCCCCCTTCCCACTCATTCAGAAGGTCCTGCTGAAGTTCCAGCAGGCCAGAGCAAAAATCCTGTTGGTGATTTCTTACTGGCCAAGACAGCACTGGATGTTTATAGTGTTTCACTGTTGCAGTCATTACAATTGGGTTATCCTGCTGGCAGGCTACCCGCAGTCAGCCCGAGTTCCAAAGTCTAGGTCCGGCGTCGGTTGCTGTCACCTCCTTCCTGACATCAGTGCGCCAGGGGTATAAAAGATGCAGCCGACACCATTTTCCTCAGTCTTGCCGTGCGGTGCCCAAAGCAAAAGCAGTTCGCAAGTGCCAGTCGGCCGACTCCTGATATTTTCAAATTCGAATTTCAGATCCGAAGTCTTCATTAAAGTTAAGTACCCCATTGGGGAAACTTTTTTCTTGCTCATGACTGATGTCAGAAAAAGTTAATAATTGTATTTCTTGTGGGAAGCAAATACCTCATAAGGATTTTCATTCTTACTGTATTCCTTGCCTAGGCCCTGACCACGATGTTGCTAGTTGTCGGTTTTGTGCTAGATTTAACCAACGCACTATTAAGCGTCGGTAAGATTTTGCATTTCATTACTTTGGCAGAAGATTCAATTATATAATGCCGTCAGATCAGCCGACTACCGGAGTTTATAAAAAGCGCAAAGAAAAAGAAAAGGACAGGCATCCGAGGTCCAAAACCGACGACAAGGCTTCCACTAGGCCCGTCACCGGTTCTCTGGTTCTCAGTGAGGTGCTTTCGCAGCCCCTGACGCCCACTACCTCAGATCCATAGGCCGCTTCCGACTCCCACATGGAGCCGACTAGGCCGCTGGAAACTCAAGGTATTGGGCACTCAGAAACTATTCCCTCAGATGGGTCCGGAGCCGCTGAGCAGGCATTGGCTTCTGAGGGTGTTTTCAGGCCTACACAGTTATATGTAAAGCCAACTTCAGCTACAAAGGCAAAGACTAAAGCAGCTCTAAAGACAAAGAAACAAGTACAGCATTCTCCTTGACAGGCCTCCATGCCTAAAAGACAGATGCTTAAAATGGCCGAAGACCTAATTACTTTGATCAGGGGGTTCCCATCCCCCTTCTGATAAGAGGCCTAGGCAAGAGATAGAATATGAATTTTCAGATCAGGTTTCCATTTCCTCTGATTCCTCTTCTGAACAGGAATATTCCCTTCCTCCCTATGAGGATTCTGATGCTGAAGAATCTATCCCTTCAGCCTCTCCTTCTGAGGATTATTCTTTTGGGGAGACCCTGCATACTATGAGGGAGCATTTCCATTGGGAGAGCCAAGATTGCTCAGAATCCAAGAAAAGGCTCAAACTTCCTTTTATTACCTCAGCACAGGCCCCTTGCTATTCCTCCTGTTTTAGATATTTTAGATGATGTATTTTCAGAGTCTGGTCTATCTCCTGACTCTTTGCCACCAGCTCCTGTTAAGCCAGACAGGTACTACAGGGTTCCAGATTCACATAAATTTCTTTACATAAACCCTGCTGCTGACCCAGAAACTATTTCTCATGGTCCCAAGGGGGTCAAGGCTTCCACTGCAAAAAACCCTATCCCCTCTGATAGGGATTCTAGGGCCCTGGACAGATGGGGGAAAAAGATTTATGCTTGTGACACCTTGGCCGTAAGAGCTTTAAATCGTCAGTTTCATATGCTTAAATATCAGCAATATCTTATGTCACTGCTTAAACAGAAAATGTTGACAAATTCAGAATGTGCAGAAAAAGAAATGCAGGATTTATTGCATACAGCTGAACAAGTGGGAAAGCATACTTTGCAGTGTGGTTTTGATTCTCTAGAGGCATCCTGCAGGGCCGCATTTACAGGTTCTGTCATTAGGAGGCATGCTTGGTTAAAAGAACAGAATCTGCCTGATCATGTTAAAGCAAAACTATTAGATGCTCCATTACAACATGATACCTTGTTTGGTGTTAAAGCAGAAGAGGTGTTGAAGAAAATGGAAGACAAAGTTAAATCTATGCAAGCAGTGAAGGATTTCTTACAGGTACAGCCTCCCAGATTTAGCAGGAACTGGCCTACAAAGAATTGGTCCTTTCCAGTGTCAGGCCACAAAGGGGCATATACAGACGCCCCAGAGGCAGATCACAGCCCCAAGGCTCATACAGGCCTAAACAATGGGGTGCTTCTACCTCCAAAAGCGGAGAGGAAAAATCACAGCCATACAGGAAATAGTCTCAATGACTTTCCCCTGCCAGCACCAAGCACTTATCTTCTGGCAGCTCCTTTGGGGGGGGGAACTAGCACTTTTTTCACAAAATTGGCACATGATCACCCAGGACAAATGGGTCTTAAATATCTTATCACAAGGCTACAGGTTCCACATTCACACCCTGCCAAGGCCAAACGGTATGCCAGACCTGCCACGCAATCAATGGGCAGAGGCGCAAAAACAAGTTTCATCCCTCATGGACATGAGGCATTCAGCAAGTACCACAGCAAGAGCAGGGACTAGGGTTTTACGCAAGGCTATTCTTGGTACCCAGAAAGGACAAAGCCTGGAGACCAATACTGGACCTGTCCGTCCTAAACACATTCCTGGATATTCCAAAATTCAAAATGTGAACTCTGCAGCAGCTTCTGCCCATGCTGGGAAAGAAGGCTTGGCTTGTGACTTTAGACCTAAAAGAGGCATAACTGCATGTCCCAATCAGACAATCATGCAGAAGATGCCTCAGATTTATAGCTGGCTCAATGCACTACCAATTCTCTGCACTGCCCTTTGGCTTTTCTACTGCACCCAGGGTCTTCACAAAATGCCTGGCACCAGTAATTGCATTTTGCAGACAGAGGAATACAAATGTATCCTTACTTGGACGACTGTCTAATTCAAGCAGAGAACAAGGACATTCTGCTACAGCATCTGGCGTTTTAAAAAGGTTAATAACAGGTCTAGGGTACACAGTAAACGAAAATAAATCAAAACTTGTACCCTCTCAAGAGATAATATTCCTGGGTGTAAGCTTAAATACAACTGCCCGTGTGGCTTATCTCATGCCAGACAAACACAGACAACTGACTACTTATTTTAAAATGTTGACAACAAAGACCCAGTTATCTGCAAGAAAAATTCTGCAAGCTTTGGGCTTCATGGCATCCTGCATTCTGCTAATTCCATATGCAAGACTGCATATGAGGAAACTACAATGGTATCTAAAAAGTGTTTGGACTCAACATTGCCACAGCGTGGAAACAATAATTATCCTCATTCCCTGACTGCAACAGGAGTTTTGATGGTGGGCAAAAGCCTTTCACCTCAACACAGGGCAGCCATTCACCTTACCCACAGCCAGGCAGACATTGACAACAGATGCATCAGATTATGCTTGGGGGGCCCATATGGCAGGAAGATGTATTCAGGGCACATGGTCTGCAAGTCAAATGCATCTACATATCAATCAAAAAGAGATGCTAGCTGTTCAGAATGCCCTTACAGTCTTCAAGGATCTACTTCAGGACAACTACTGATAGTCGAACAATACTACAGACATGTGGTACATAAGCAGGAGGGCACACATTCCTACCCCCTCTGCAGACTAGCCATGAACTTGTGGGACACAGCATTGACTTACCAAGTACATCTTCAAGCACAATTCCTGCCAGGAAGGATAAATACTCTGGCATACGAACTAAGCAGAAACCTAATGGATCCCCATGAGTGGAAATTGGATCCACAAGTCTTCAGCATGATAACAAAGAACTGGGGATGCCCGGACATAGACCTATTTGCCTCCTCTCACAACTGCCAACTACAGAGATTCTGCACAAGGACTTATCACAAACAAGCATGGAAAGTGGATGCTCTATCTTTCAACTTGGAAAACCTAACAGTATATGCCTTTCCTCCTCTGCCTCTCCTCCCCAAGGTACTCCTCAAGGTCAGACAAGAGAAGCCAAAAATGATACTGATTGCCCCAGACTGGCCCCATCAGCACTGGTACCCAATCCTAAAGAGCATGTCTCAATGCCCAGCTTGGACATTACCTCAAATTCCTCACTTATTGACCCAACAAGACAGTCTGATACTGCACAGCCAACTCAGAACCTTAAACCTGGAAGCATGGCGTATAATGTAGCCATTCAAGACATACCTCTTTCTAAAGCAGTGATGGGTGTTATTTTGGAGGCCAAGAGACCTAGCACCAGAAAATCTTATGCAGAAAAATGGAAGAGATTCTGTACTTGGAACCAGGCACCAAGGTATTGACACGATTGTTCCAAATATTCCTCAGATTTTGCAATACTTAACTGAGATGCCGGATAAAGACCTTTCCTTTTCATCAATTAAAATGCATGCCTCTGCCATTTCAGCTCATTACAATACAGAACCACCTATTTTTTCTCATCCATTACTAAGGCAGTACCTCAGAGGGGCCAAAAACATAAGACCTCTAAGGAGAGCACTAGTACCTGCATGGGACCTCAACCATGTCTTGGAAAAACTCACACTGCCTCCGTTTGAGCCAGCCTCTGCAGCCGATACAAAATTCTTATCCTGGAAAACAGCTCTGCTCCTAGCAATAACCTCCGCTAGATGAGTCTCAGAGTTACAGGCACTCATGGCTGTGGAACCTTTTATCATTTTACACCCTGACCAGGTTTCTCTAAGGACAAACCCTACATTTATGCCTAAGGTAGTGTCCAGTGTGGCACTTAACCAAACAATTCATTTGCCTAACTTTTACCCAAACCCACAGAATAAGGGTGAGAGACTTCTGCATTCTTTGGACATTCACAGGCAGCTACGCTTCTACTTGGACAGAACCAAAGCTTTCAGAAAGACTGAACAACTTCTAGTGGCATATGCTGCAGGATTACAAGGAAAGCTTATCTCAAAACCGACTATTTCAAAGTGGATATGCCACTGCATTCGTTTCTGCTATTCACAGCATGGTAAATCAGTGCCTAAGGGCATTAGGCCACACTCAACCAGAGCAGCAGCCACTTCAGCAGCCTTCCTCAGAGGAGTACCAACCAAAGACATCTTAGAGGCTGCAGCATGGAGTTCAGTGCATACTTTTACAAAGCACTATCACTTACCTCTCTACTCTAAATCCAGGGCAGGCTTTGCCACTGCAGTTCTGGAAGGGCTGATAGCCTCTCCTAATCCTATTTAGCACCAGCCTCCCAACCTTAGCTTTGAGATTCAACCAGTTTCTAATGACTGCAACAATGAAACACGATGAACATAGTACAGTTGTGTACCTACCATAAATGTAGATGTTCGTGTATTCACTGTTGCAGTGCAGGTTACCCTTCCTCCATCCACCTTTTCCTTGCTGGGACTTATCTGCACTTCTCTATTCTATACAACCTATGTGGTGTATTTGCTTGTAGATGAAGGAAAAAGTCGTTTTTTTTTTGTATGCATGCTTATTGGCATAATTAAGCCTACCATTTTAGGGGCACCTGACATCTGGGGCAAGAAAAACTGAAAAAAATGACGTCGGCCGCATCTTTTATACCCCTGGTGCACTGACGTCAGGGAGTAGGTGACAGCAACCAATGCCAGACCTAGACTTTGGAACTTGGGCCGACTGCGGGTAGCCTGCCAGCAGAATAACCTATTTGTAATGACTGCAACAGTGAATACAGTCGAACATCTGCATTTATGGTAGGTACACAACTGTACTTTCCCCTTCTACAATTGTCCCAGGTCAGTCACCACAAGTTACCCCCCCCCCCCCCCAGAGGTGGACCTTCTCACACAACACAAGGGATCCCAGATTTATCCACATGGCAGTTACTGCACCTGACCCTGTGCTTGATAGCATTCTGATTTCCTTGAGACACCTTTACAAGGAGGACATGCTCAGTGTCCTGCAGAAGGCCATGAAACCAAATACAAGAACGTCCTACCTTTGAAAGTGGAAAAGGTTTTCTGTATGGTGTCAAAACAGTTGGACCCATTTGCAAGCGAGACACCTCTGACTAGTGTGTGAGTTACTGCAGAGAGGCTTGGCTTACACTTCCATTATAGCTCACTTGTCTGCAGTTTCAGCATGCCTCTCTCTGGACCCCCCTTTGGCATCCAGACTTCTGGCTAAGCTTTTCCTCAAAGGGGTACTTCACCTTAAACCCCCTAGGAAACCCTCTTCTTCCACCATGGGATCTTAACTATGTTCTAGAAAAGCTTGCACTCCCTCCATTTGAGGCCGCAGATAAAGCCTCCCTAAAAAATTGTACTTGGAAAACTGTATTATTAGTAGCATTGACCTCAGCCAGTGGAGTATCAGAGCTACAAGCCCCTATGGCCATTCCTAGTTTTCCACAATGACAGGGTTACTCTTAGAACTAGCTCTTCCTTCATACCCAAGGTGATGAATGACCTGTCCCTTCTTCAGGCCATACACATACCTACCTTCTTCCCTAACCCACGGGAGGACAGTGAGAGAGTACTTCACTCCCTGTATGTTCGCAGACCACTCTGGCACTACCTGTATAAAACCAAGTCTGTCAGACAGGTTGACCAACTTTTCATCTCCTTTCATCCAAGGGCCCTGGGGAAGGCAGTGACCAAACAGACCATCTCTGTCTGGATTTCCAAAGCCATCACCTTCTGCTACCAATACCATGGAAGATCCCTGCAAGGTACTGTTAGAGCACACTCCGCCATGGCTATCGTCTCCTCTGGAGCATTTTCCTAGGGTGAGCTTTGGCACTGACCCATATGTGGAATACTGCAGCATGGGAATAGAAGGACATAGAAAAGTTCTGTAAAATCTTACCATAACCATAGATGTCTTTCTCTTCCATGTTGCAGTATTCCTTCTCACCCCCTCTTCGCTTCCTGTTAGGTTGCATTTCCTTTTCTGGGTGGCATAGGATAGGCATTGCCCTTCTAGGACTAGCTCCAACTGGGGCTTTCAGTTTTGAGGGTTGCTGCATGTAGACCTCACTTTTATGGCCCACGTTCCTTGAGCCACATCAGACATCCCACGCACAGTGTAGGGACAGGAAACGTTTTGCATACTAGCTGCGTGCACGCGAATCAAGAGGAGAAACCCATATGTAGAATACTGTAACATGGAAGAGAAGGATGTCTATGGTTATGCTAAGAGTTTACATAACTCGTCTTTTACAATTATTTAATTTTTGATTTCTCAGACTTGCCTTTTTACACAGCGTATAGTTGCATAAAGTGCAGTTGTGTAAAACCTTACCATAGCATTAGATATCCTTCCTTTCACTGTTGCAGTATTCTTCATGGTAGGGATCTCCTGCCAAGGATAACCCAACGCCTGGCCAGTATACTAAAGCCTTTAGATGTTGTATGTACCGTACGTCACATGTATGCTCCCACTTCAAGACAAATGGCACAAAGGTGACATATGGATGTAGTTACCCAGAGCTGATTTACCCTAGAAGAGAGCAGTCTCCATAGATGAAAAAGGTTATGCACATCTGGAAGGAGAAAATGCAGATGGAAAAGGAAGGCTCTCAGCCAGGAAGGGAGCCAAAACAAAACCCATAAAAAAAAAAAAAAAAAAAAAAAAAGGATTGGAGCAGCACATACTGCAACAGTGAAGAGAATGACACTACTGTTATGGTAAAATTTTACATAACTGTACTATGTCTTTCCAAATCACTGTTGCAGTTTTCTTCACAGTAGGGAGAATAAAAAACTCGAGAAAATGATTGGGAAGTGAAAGGCTGGGAAAAGCCCTCAACAAAGCCATGCAGAATGGTTTGAACAAAACCTGCTCTGGCCTTGGAAACCATATCCAGTTTATAATACTTAGTAAAGGTATGCCCTGAAGGCCAAGTAGGAGTTTCAAGGATGGTCTTTGTGTCCAACCCTTCAAGAAAGTACCAGAAGAGGCAACAACCCTAGTAGAGTGAGCTGTAACAGTAGTATACAGACATTTGCCATGAAAAGAATAGCAAAAAGAAACTGCTTTAAATAATCCAGGAGGAGATGGTTTGTTGAGAAACTGCTAAGTTCAATGTCCTGGGACGAAAAGAAGCCAAAAGCTGAGTCAGATATACAATTGGCCTTAGTTTTATCCAAATACCAGAGCTGTCTGTACAAGTCCAAGGTATGTAGGGCACTGTCACTAGCAGATTGAGGAAAAGGAAAAAGGGGGTTGAGCTACCTCATTCAGGCAACTCATTGACCACCTTGGGCATAAAAGGAGGATTTATTTTGTACAAAAACAAGAAACGAACTTCGAAATTTACAAGAACACAAATAAAAGTAATGTAAGCGCTTTCATTTAATATTAAACTTCATCAGACGTGGCTTCGCTTTGTCGTTGAGTACATAGTTTGTTCTTTTTTTGAGCCATAAAAGGAGGATTAGTATGAAGGGACACCTTGTCGTTGTGGTGGTGGTGGAGACAAAAAAAGGAGGGGTGGCCATAAGGCCCTGAATCTCAGAAACCCTTCCAGCATAAGTAAGAGCAAGTAATAAGACAGTCTTCCAGGTACAATGTTGCAGAGAAGTTGACCTTGCAGACCCAAAAGCAGCCCGGGTCAGTTTTTCTAAGACAAAATTAAGGTCCCTAGGAGGAGGAATAGGTTTTGTTGTGGCCCAAGATGTAGGATGCCTTTAAGAAACTGACCTGAAAGTGTGAAGCCAAAGGAGGATTCAAGGAAAGGCAGATGAAAACAGCTGGGAAATGGGCCTTTATTGAGGAGTCGGCCAAGTTAGACTGGGACAACTCGCAGAAATAGGTGAGAATCAGAGCAAGATCCCCAGTGAAAAAGGATCCTGGTTATGAGCATCACACCAGATGGAAAATCTCTTCCATTTGGACATACAAATTTTTGGTTGTAGGTTTTTTTTTTGCCTCCTGTAAAAACCCTGAGCATATCCTCAGAAAAGAAGTGCCTAAAAGGGATCAAAACCCACAGTATCAGTTGAAGAGTGGGCAAGTGAGGATGGGTGAAGTGACCCTTTGTCTTGTGTGAGGTCCAACTGGTGAGGTGACTTGTGATTGCCCCTGTTCAGATGCATTATGTCTGAGAACCAGTGCTGCCTTTGCCAAAAGGGATTCACTGACAACATTTCTGGGAGTCAAGCTGAGTCTTCTGCAGGACTTTTTAGAAGTTGGGGAAGGGGAGGGAAAGTGTAGAGAAACATCCTCTTCCAAGGAAAAGAAAGGGCATAGTCTTCCACACCAGATGGCATGGCACTCTGGAACTGAAATGAGGGACCTGTGAAGCAGCCATTTGTCACCCTGTGTTTTGCACCTGCTGAAGGCATCTGCAATAGATTGTGCTCTAAAGGAATATACACTGCCTGAAAGGTTAAGTATATCTGAGGGCCAGATCCCAGGCTTGAAGAGCCAACCTGCAGAGAAGGCGAGACTTTACCACCCTACTTGTTGACATGCCATATCACTGTGTTGTCCGTATAAACCTTCAGATGGCCTGGAGAAAGCATGGATAATAGAATGTTTTAACATCGATCAGTGGGGGGGGGGCAAAGACTTTGAGCTTTCAGATTACCACAGAATGCCCCCCACTCCATGTCTGAAACCTCGGTGAATAGTTCTCAAGAAGGAACTGGAGGCTAAAAGGGGAGGCCTGGGTTGAAGGGAAGGGTCTTGAATCCACAACTTGAATTCCCTCTTTAGACAAGGAAGGAGACGTACTGAAATCCAGAGGATGGCAATGCTGAAGCCAAAGTGACCTTTGAGGTACAATTGAAGGTTCTGCATGTGCAGTCTGGTTAGAGGGAGTATTTAAATAGAAAAAACAATGAATCCCAGATCTTGAAGAAACTTTGACTGGAATAGTGGGCAGAGAAAGAACCGACATAAAGCTGTCAAGGACAGTACTTTTTGAACTGGAAGAGAGGGCAACATTATCTCTCTGAATCCTGCAACCCAGATGCACATGATCCTGAAAGAAGACAGGACAGACTTTTGAAAGTTGATAAAAAAACCCAGACTTTGAAGAAGTGAGATGGTGAACTGCAGATCCTTCAACAATCTAGTGAGAGAAGGTGCCCGACGCAACAGATTATTTAGAAAAGGAAAAATCTGAATGTTTTGGAGCCTGCAAAATACAATCACAGGAGCTAGGATTTTGTGAATACCCTTGGGACAGTAGAAATACCAGAGGGCAAAGTAGAGAACTGAAAATGAGAGGAAGAAACAGAAAACCGTCCTGAAAAGATGATGAATAAGAATATGAAGGTAAGCATCATTCAGATTCAAGGACACCAGCAAACCTGGGGTAGTACAAGAGGAAACAGGATTTTTGAAGAGTAACCGTCCAAAAAGAAGGAAAGGTGTTTGGACTTTTTCTGCATCTCTGTGCTCAAGTGCCCTCCTTTTGAGGGCCCAGGAACATCCTAGAATAAAATCCCTTTCTTACTTTTGAAGGAGGGATGGATTGAATATTTCCCTGGTCCATCAGTGACCCAAGGAACTCTGAGGCATGAGGAAATTCTAGAGGAGGATGGGGAATCCCTGAAAAAGGGGGCGAATCTTCCACACCATAAAGTAACCCTGACTGATAGAACCTAAGACTCCAAGGTGACGACATGCCAGTTTGGAAGACAGAGGGAGAGCTGAAGGGACAAGAATACCTGACCAAGAGGTAGGGGGACAAGAAGTGAAACAGAAGCAGGCTTGTCAGGTAAAGGAGACTTGTGAGCCACAACAGACTGAGAAGACTTGACAGGAGGAACTCGCATACCACTCTTCCTGCCTTTGGTAGCCTGTCAATGCTACCTGCGAACAAAAGCAGACCTAGTAGGATAGTTTCTCTGGAACATAGGAATGGGGAACACAAAAATATGTAAGATCCTGCAAAGCTTTACATTTTTCCTGAAGAGACCTAAACATAGCAGCAGCAGCAGTCCCCAAGAGGTTATCATCCAAAGCAGCATCCAGCAACTTGATCTTAATGTCTTCAGGTAAAGACTGTAGATGAAGCCAAGAATAATGCCTCATGACAGGCCCAAAGCCATCCGCTCTGGAAGATGCATCAGCAGCATCATAGCTACACTTGATAAAGCGACTCGCCACCTGAGAGTTAGAACCCCAAGTAGATAGAATAGCAGCTCTTGCTTCAGATTCAGAGAGGTTGGAAATATCTTGACAAGCATGGTCAAGTCAAGGCCAGAGCCTATGTGGTCATGTGGGTTTGGTAATTGATGGTATTAAAGGCCAACTAAATGCAGGGTGAACCACCTTACCAAATTTCTCCATTGTCCTGCTGTCCATGTCTGAAAGAAGTAGCATAGAAGAGGGCAAATGTTCAGAAGGCTTGTTGGATACGACTGACACTACAGTAGTCTCACTGAAAGAACAGGTAAATCAGAATTGACAATCCTCAGGAATCTTATAGAACCTGTTTGGTTTCTTTGGAATAGGAGGCTGAGAGTTGGGAGACTTAGAAGCATTTGTAAAGGTGTTTAACAAAGCATCCAACACGGAAGGTACTGCAGAAGGTTTAGGAGTGTCCACCTGAAGTATTTTGCAGTACCTTTTCTGAATATCAGACACTTGAGAAGAATCCCACTTAAAGTATTCCATCATTCTCACAATAGTGTCTTCAAAAGACAAATTCTCAAGCGGAAACTAAGGGCTCTGACTCTTAATAGGTTCATAGGTAGGTACTAGGGTATCGGCCTTAGGGCCCATAGAAGCCTAGCCAAAAAGGTCCCCTGGCTTTCGCCACCCAAGAAAATTATTTTCCTGTGCCCCTGTCTATCAGAGCCGCAGAGGTGATCTCTGGGGTGAATTTCCTTCTCCCATCCAGTCATCAAGATTTTTCTTGAGTGCTAATGAGGAGCTTTGTTTGACATAGATAGGTAGTTTGTTCCAGAGTATTGGAGGTCTCTGGACAGGAATCTATCCCTCCAACATGTTCTGTTTATTGTGACAAGGTTTAGGTCCCAAAGCTTGTAGCTCAGAAGGATTGGGGTTTCTTTAAGTCGAGCATGTCCAACAGCTCTGGGTTTGGCTTAGCTTTGTATGTTAGGCAGAGATCGCCTCTGCGTAGGCGATATGCGACAGAGTAAAGCTGGAGTTTTTCGAGACGGTCTGCATAGGGCATCTGTTTGAGGCCAGTAATCCTCTTTGTGAGGTATTTCTGCGGCCTTTCCAGCTGTTGTAGATGTCTTGTGAGGTACATACCAAAAGGGGCATTGTAGTCTATAATGGGTCTAATGAGTGACGAGTAGAGGGGAGCAATCACCTCTTTTTTTCTTGAATGAGAAACGTTTTGTGATGAGGTGTGCCACGTAGAAGGTATCTTTGGAATAGGAGGCTGGGAGTTGGGAGACTTGGAAGCAGTTGTAAAGGTGTTTAACAGAGCAGCCAACACAGAAGGTACTGCAGAAGGTTTAGGTGTCCACCTGAAGCATCTTTCAGTACCTTTTCTGAATATCAGACACTGGAGAAGAATCCCACTTAAAGTATTCCATCATTCTCACAATAGTGAGACTACTGTCCACCTGTGTCCCAAGGTCTCTTGTCACACTTTCAGTGTTAAGTAGACTACCACCTATGTGGTAGCTCATGGGTACAGAGATTTTACCAAAAGGGATGACAATGCACTTTTTGGCATTGAGCTTGAGGCCATGGCATCTGTCTCAGTGAGGCCCTTTTGTAGGATGTCCACATCGTTAGGAGTTTCAGTTATGGCTCCTAGTTTGCAGTCGTTTGTGAACTTCGTTAGCCAAAGACCTTCTGTGTTAGCCTGTACTTCAGAAAAGTAGATACCAAACAGAACAGGACCCAGGACTGATCCATGTGGTACTCCACTTGTCACTGGTCTGAAGTCTGATTTGGAGTCTGCTACTGTCACAGTGTGGGTTCTGTCTGTGAGCCAGTTGGCAACCCATCTTGTGACATAGGGATTTTTGCCTAGTTTAGTGAGTTTAGCTATAATTCCAGAGTGGGGGGTGGTGTCAGAAGCGTTGGCAAGCTCTAGATAGGCTGTGTGAACCACCTTACCCTCGTCTGCGGCTTTGTTGACTGCTTCAAAGAAGTCAGTCAGGTTTAGGAGACATGATCTGCCTTTTATAAACCCTAACTGGGTGGGTTTTAAAGTTTGGAGATTACCGATGTCTTTGTCTATAAGTTCCATGCCCTTGCAGACCAGACTCGTTAGGCTAATGGGGCTGTAGTTCCCGGAATCCATGGTGGCTCCCCCTTTGTGAAGTGGGATAACAGTCGCTGTGCACCATTCAGTGGAGACACAGCCTGAGGTGAGGCTGTGACTGAGCATGGTGCTTAGGTGAAGTGCCAGTTCATTCAATAGTTCATGTAGAACGCAGCCTGGGATGTTGTCGGGTCACATGGATGCTGTGTTCATGGCTTTGGAAAGTGTGGTTTTTACCTGTGCAGCCATGATTACAGGAACTTGGCATTCTTACAGTGTAGAGATGGCCTCTTGTGGGGGTGGGGGGTAAAGTTAGCACTGAACCTATCTGCCAGGATGTTGGCAATGTCAGTTGGTTCTGTATATTTAGTGCCATTGTGCTGTAACTCAGAGCAGATCTGAGTGTTGCCATTGAAACTCTTGACATAGCTATAGAATGCTTTGTGGTGGTGTTTAGAATCAGTGTCGACTTTGTTTTCATAACTAGCTTTGGAGGATTTTATGAGGGATCTCAGCTTCTTACTGAGGCTGACCAGGGAGTTCTTGCAGTCATGGGATTTTACTTTTTTTTTTTTTTTTTTTTTTTTTTTTTTTGCATCAGTTTCTTTCTGCTGTTGTAGAGTTTTTTAATAGCAGGGAACCACCAGATTGGCTTCCTTTGTTTGGAAGATAAGCATCTTGGTTCTGTTGGGGATAGCGCAATCCATGCACTCGTGTAAGTGCTTTTAAACTGCATTTGTGTAGGAGTCAGCAGTCGTATATCTGTTGTCCATCTGCATGGGTGTCGTGAAGTTTGCCACTTCTGTTTTAAGAAGCGTGAAGTTGGCTTTGGAGACATTTTTTACAATGGTTTCCCTAATGGGGGTGCGGGATGTGGATGTCCAGGCTGATTAGCTTGTGGTCAGATCTGACCAACGAGGAATTGACCTCTGGTGTGGAACATCGGTCACCCATGTTGGTAATGACCAGGTCTAGGATATTGCTGCCCCTGGTGGTTGTGTGGATAAGTTGATCCAAGGCGTTGGAATTTATGAATTCCAGAAAACTTTGTGCAAAAGAGTTGGTACACGAGTAGTTTTTCCAGTTAATGGTGGGGTAGTTGAAATCGCCCGTTAAGGCGTTGTCATCAGAATCATAAATCAAAGGCAAAGGTGTTTGGGAGGTGTAGGGCAGAGACCCATCATCAAAATCTGAATCCTCATCTGATGAATCGCTTCCCTATTTGGAAGGAGTAAAAATCCAAAGGAGAGTAGGCAAAGAAACTCCTTGGGGAAGCTTCAGAGACATTAAGGCATTAATCAGGCCCAGTAAACTCCTGCCATTCCCTTTGAATATCCTTAAGGTATTCAGAAGTATGTTTTTTCTTGGGAGGGATGTCAGCCCTAACCAGCACTGGAGGTTCCAACCCTTGATGACATATATTCAGTAAGACTACGCGGAACCTCTTCCCTTACCAGAATCTGTGGAATCCCTCTAGGCCCCTCTGAGGTGATCTGCCATGGTTCTCACTTGACGTCCAGAGCAGACGCTTGCAAAGGCTTAGAGGATGTGGCCTCCAGGGTCATGGCATAGGAATCAGATGAAGACACCAGATGGTCTACAGGGCTATCACCCAATTCTAGAGAAATATCTGGTGGAGAATGGACAGCCGAATAATGTGGTTGAGATTTCTTGCCCGCCTCCTTGCTTATTGATACTTTGGTTCTCAAGATAGATGGCTAGGCAAGCCAACTGACTTCTATGATTCTTAAGCACAAATACTTTACAATGCTACAAGATGTATGGTTGTGGGAAGCATCTAGACAAAAAAAAAACTGTTCATGATGATCTTTTTGGGGACACTGCCTCCCACACAGACATTTTTCCCTTGTTGGATCCCAGGAACACTAGGTAACCAAGAAAAGAACAAGGCCAAAGAAAAAAGACCCCATCGTGGCACTTATCTGATGGCTAGATATTCAGCACAGTAAAAGAGCCTCCAGACCGAGCGATGATGGTTGCAAGGAAGTTCTGAGCAGCTGCAGCTGTATATCACCATTATACAGCCGCAGCTACCCAGAACTGCGGCTGTATATCACCGCTATACCTTATGTCCTGTATGCGGTGCAAACGTGACATAATGCGCATACAAGGTCTAAAGGCTTTGGTATACTGGCCAGATGTTGGGCTATCCTTGGCAGGAGATCCCTACTATGAAGAATGCTACAACAGTGATACCGAAGAGCATCTACCGTTAGCCAAACAGCTGATATAAGATTTTCCCTTATACCAAACTCCTTAAATGAATCCACAGTTTCAATCACTGTGTGCTATATTAAATATTCAGCTTTCAGTCTACTTCTCCCAAATCTTATACTTAGTTTTTTATGTATTTGTTAGTATGTTTTTATCAACCTGTTATTCTCCTGTGCCCATACGATCAATTTAGTCAAATTATTTTGCAGACATGCCTAATCTGTGACACGTTATCAGTTTACCCATTTTTCAAGTCATCTGCACACAGACCATAGGGTACTTAAAATAAAAAAGTAGATCTGAAAGATAAACCTGACCAAGTATGGGCCTATGATAGTACTCTGTGGGTCACCCTGACTCTAACTTTGAATGTTACCAACCATATTGCTGTAGGATGCTTGCCATCTCCTGTTTGTAAGCCATGCAGCTGTACATCTTTTCAAGATTACATTAATGCCTAGCTTTTATAATTTCCTGTTCCCCTGTCTCTTAAAGATGGTTTAACAAGTGCATGTCTCAAATCTTGAATCTCCCCATACTTAAATAACTTAGTGAATAATAAAGTAGCGCTGTAAGTTCATTCTGAAGTGTTCTCATGCTGATATTACTAACTCCATCTCCTCCTTATGGTTGCTTTGAGTACACTTTGCATAGTTCTTTAAGTTTAATCAAATTAAGTTTCAGTATCTGACATTGGTTGGATGTTACTTGAGCAATTTATCACCCTCTTTGTCGTTCCAAGCTGTTTTGCATACAGTTTTGTAAATATACCTGTAATTTGTTTGGGAATAAATTTTTGAATCTGCAAGTTTGATTCTCTGCTGGAGTGTGGGGAGTGCCTTCTGTGTGGAGTTTGCATGTCCTCCCCGCGGTTTGGTGGGCGTTTGAAAGACATGCGTAAATGGGCGTGCCTTCGCTGAAGGTTGAACGTCGATCTGGCACCTCGGTGTTAGTGAAAATCTACTGCTAATCATTAGCGGATCGGAGTTCTGCTGTACCGACCCCTAACCGGGAAAAGCTGAAAGACAGCAACAACACAGTTTGATTTGTATGTCTTGATCCTACCGCATCTTGCATGCTTTTAAAACATATGTTCATTGTGTTTCATTATTGCAGTCATTACAATTGGGTTATCCTGCTGGCAGGCGACCCGCACTCGGCCCGAGTTCCAAAGTCTTGGTCCGGCGTCGGTTGCTGTCTCCTCTTCCCTGACGTCCGTGCGCCAGGGGTATAAAAGTAGCAACCAACGCCATTTTCTCCAGTCTTTCTTGCCGCGCGGTGCCCGAAGCATAAGCAGTTCGCAAATGCCGGTCGGCCGACTTCTGAGATTTTCAAAATTGAATTTCAGAACCGAAGTCTTCAATAAAGCTAAGCACCCCGTTGGGGAAACTTTTTCTTGCTCCAGACCGATGTCAGTAAAAGTTAATAATTGTATTTCTTGTGGGATGCAAATACCTCATAAGGACTTTCACTCTTACTGTATTCCTTGCCTAGGCCCTGACCACGACGTTACTAGTTGTCAGTTTTGTGCTAGATTCAATAAACGCACTATTAAACATCGGTTTGATTTTGCTCTACATTATTTTGGCTGAAAGTTTAATGATATAATGCCGTTGGAACAACCGATGACAGGAATTTATAAAAAATGCAAAGACAGGCATCCGAGGTCCAAAACCGATGACGAAGCCTCTTCTAGGCCAGTCGCCGGTTCACCAGTTCTCAGTGAGGTGCTTTCGCTGCCCCTGACACCTGCTACCTCAGAGCCACAGGCCGTAACCCCGACAGCCATGTGGAGACACTGAGGCCTGTGGAAACTCAAGGTATTGGGCCTACGGAAACTATACCCATCACGGCAACTATACCCTCAGATGGGTCCGGCGCTGCTGAGCAGGCATCGGCTTCTGAGGGTGTTTTCAGACCTTCACAGCTTACAATTAAGGCTACTACAGCAGCAAAGGCAAAGTCAAAAACACCACTAAAGATGAGGAAACAAGTACATCATTCTTCAGAACAGTCATCCATGCCAAAGAAACAGATGCTTAAAATGGCCAAAGACCTTATTACTTTAATCAGGGGTTCCCATCCCCCTCCTCACAAAAGGCCTAGGCAAGACACTGATTATGATTCCTCTGATCAGGTTTCCATTTCTTCCGATTCCTCTTCTGATCAGGGATATTCTCTCCCTCCCAATGAGGGCTCTGATGCAGAAGAGTCCATTCCTTCAGCCTCACCGCCTGAGGATTATTCTTTTGGGGAGACCCTGCACACCATGAGGGAGCATTTCCATTGGGAGAGCCTGGATTATTCAGAATCCAAGAAAAGGCTCAGAGATTTCCTTTTATTGCCTCGGCACAGGCCCCTGGCTATCCCCCCTGTGCTTGATATTGCAGATGATGTCTTTACTGAATCCAGTCTGTCTCCAAATTCTTTACCCCCTGCACCAGTCAAGCCAGACAGGTACTACAGTGTCCCTGACTCTCATAAATTTCTTTACAAAAACCCCGCTGCAGACCCAGAAACAATTTCTCAGGGTCCTAAAGGGGTTAAGGCTTCCACTGCCAAAAATCCTGTCCCCTCAGATAGGGATTCCAGAGCTCTGGACAGATGGGGCAAAAAAGTTTACACTTCTGCTACTTTAGCTGTAAGAGCTTTACACTCAGTTTTACATGCTTAAATATCAACAGTACCTCATGTCCTTGTTAAAGTAGAAAATGGTTTCAAATACTAGAAAGTCATGCCAGTAAAGAAATGCAGGATTTATTGCATGCAGTTGAACAAGTGGGGAACGCATACTCTGCAATGTGGTTTTGATTCATTAGAGGCTTCTTGTAGAGCCCCTGTTGCAGGCTGTGTTATTCGAAGACATGCTTGGTTGAAAGAACAAAGTTTACCTGACCATGTTAAAGTAAAATTATTGGATGCTCCATTACAGCATGATACTTTGGTGTTAAGGCAGAAGAGTTGTTAAAGAAAATGGAGGATAAAGCAAAGTCAATGCAGACAGTGAAAGATTTCTTACAGGTTCAACCACCTAGATTTAGCAGAAACTGGCCTTCAAAAAATTGGTCCTTTCCAGTGTCAGACAGGCCACAGAGGCAGATACAGATGCCCAAGAGGCAGATCTCGGCCCCAAGGCTCCTACAGACCTAAACAATGAGGAGCTTCAGACCCCCAAAGGAGAAGACAAATCACAACCTTATAGGAAACAGTCATAATGACTTCCCTCTGCAAATGCCACGCTCTTACCTGTTGACAGCAACCCTAGGGGGAAAGCTAGCACTTTTCTCAGAAAATTGGCACATGATCACCCAGGACCAATGGGTGCTGAATATTGTTTTTGTCAGGGTTACAGGTTCTGCTTCCACACGCTTCCAAAACCAAAAGGTATGCCAGACCTGCCACAAAACCAATGGGCTGAGGCACAAAAACAGATTGCTGCTCTTATGGACATGGGAGCTATTCAAAAAGTTCCACAACAAGAACAGGGACAAGGATTTTACTCGAGTCTTTTCTTAGTACCAAGAAAAGACAAAGCCTGGAGACCAATACTGTACCTGTCGGTCCTAAATACTTTCCTGGATGTTCCAAAATTGAAAGAAGATACCTCAGATTCATAGGAGGCTCAATGCATTACCAATTCTCTGCACTGCCCTTTGGCTTGTCTACTGCGCCCAGGGTCTTCACAAAATGCCTGGCACCAGTAATTGCATTTTGCAGACAAAAAGGAATTCAAATATATCCCTACTTGGACAACGGCCTTATTCAAGCAGAGAGCAAGGACACTTTTCTAAAGCACCTGGTGTTTGTAAAAAGATTGCTAATTTGCCTAGGGTACACAGTAAACGAAAAGAAATCAAAACTAGTGCCCTCTCGAGATAATATTCCTGGGTGCAAGCTTAAATACATCTGCCCAGATGGCTTATCTCACGCCAGACAAAGGCAACTGACTCATTACTTTCAAATGATGGCAACAAAAATCCAGCTCCCTGCAAGGAAAATTCTGCATGCCCTGGGCTTCATGGCATCCTGCATTCTACTAATTCCATATGCAAAACTGCATATGAGGAAACTACAATGGTATCTTAAAAGTGTTTGGACTCAGCACTGTCACAGCCTGGAGACAGTCATAACTTTAATTCCCTGCCTACAACAGGAGTTTCGATGGTGGTCCCAGGCCTGTCACCACAACAAGGGACAGCCTTTCACCTTAACTTCAGCCAGGCAGAGAATATCAACGGATGCATCGGATTATGCCTGGGGAGCACATATGGTAGGGAAATGTATTCAGGGCACATGGGCCAAGGAACAAATGCATCTTCACATCAATCAAAAAGAGATACTAGCTGTACAGAATGCCCTGATGGCCTTCAAGGACCTAATACAGCCAGGACAACTATTAATAAAGACGGAGAATACCACAGTTATGTGGTACATAAACAAGCAAGGGGGAACACATTCCTACCCCCTATGCAGACAAGCCATGACTTTGTGGAGCACAGCACTGACCTACCAAGTACATCTGCAAGCACAATTCCTGCCAGGAACAAAAAATACACTAGCATACTAACTTAGTAGAAATCTCATGGATCCTCACGAATGGAAGCTAAAGCCACAAGTATTCACCATGATAACAAGGAAATGGGGACGCCCAGACATAGATCTTTTTGCCTCCCCATCACAGTTAACAAATACAGACATTTTGCACAAGAATTTATCACTCTCAAGCATGAAAAGTGGATGCTCTATTATTCAGCTGGAAAAGCCTGACATTCTATGCCTTCCCTCCGATGCCTCTTCTCTCCAAGGTGCTACTAAAAGTCAGAAAAGAAAGGCCAAAAATGATCCTGATTGCACCAGACTGGCCATGCCAGCACTGGTACCCAATCCTAAAGAGTTTGTCCCAAGGCCCACCTTGGTCTCTACCTCAAATCCTTCATTTTCTGACACAACAAAACAATCAGACTGTGCACTGTCAACTCAGAACCTTAAACCTGGCAGCATGGCAGATAATGTAGCCACTCAGACTGCACCTCTCTCTAAAGCTGTTATGGATGTTATTTTGGAAGCCAGGAGGCAGAGTACTAGGAAATCTTATGCAGAAAAATGGAAGAGATTCTGTGCTTGGAACCAGGCACAAGGGCTCGAACCACTTGTCCCTAATATACCTCAGATTTTGCAATACCTAACTGAGATGTTGGAAAAAAGCCTATCGTTCTCATTTATTAAAATCCATGCCTCTGCCATTTCAGCTCATTATAATACGGATCCACCTATTTTTTCACATCCTCTACTACGACAGTACGTCAGAGGGGCAAAAAATATGAGACCCCCAAGGAGAGCACCAGTACCTACTTGGGACCTCAAGTTTTGTTTTAGAAAAACCCACACTGCCTCCTTTTGAACCAGCCAACACAGCTGATCTAAAAATTCTTGTTATGGAAAACTGCTCTGCTCCTAGCAATAACTTCAGCAAGAAGAGTCTTAGAGTTACAGGCATTGATGGCTGTGGAACCTTTCCTCATTTTTCATCAGGACAGGGCTTCTCTTAGGACAAACCCAACATTCATGCCAAAAGTGGTCTCCAATGTGGCCTTAAACCAAACCATTCATTTACCTACATTCTACCCAAATCCCCAGAATAAAGGGGAAAGACTTCTGCACGCTTTGGATGTACACAGGCAGCTACGATTCTACTTGGACAAAACAAAAGCTTTCAGAAAAACTGAGCAACTGTTTGTAGCATATGCTGCAGGATCACAAGGAAAGCCTATTACAAAGCAGACAATCTCCAAATGGATAGGACACTGCATCCTCTTCTTTTATGCACGACATGGCAAATCAGTGCCTAAGGGCATTAGGCCTCATTCTACCAGAGCAGCAGCCACTTCAGCAGCTTTCCTCAGAGGAGTACCAACCAAAGACATTTTAGAAGCTGCAACCTGGAGCTCGGTGCACACTTTTACCAAGCACTACCACTTACCTCTCTAAATCCAGAGAAGGCTTTGTCACTGCAGTTCTGCAGGACTTGTTAGCCTTGCCAGATCCTATTTAGACCCAGCCAACCATCCTCAGCTTTGGGATTCTACCCAATTGTAATGACTGCAACAGTGAAACACGGTGAACATAGTACAGTTGTGTACCTACCATAAATGTAGATGTTCAAGTGTATTCACTGTTGCAGTCCAGGTTACCCACCCACCCACCATCCCCCCTTTTCTTTGCTGGGACCTTTGATGTACTTCTCAACTCTATACAACCTATGTGGTGTATTTGCTTGTAGATGAAGGAAATGTTTATAATATTATATGCATGTTTTTTGGCATAATTTTATCTTTTCAGCCTTCCTATCTGGGGGCACCTGACATCTGGGGAAGAAAAACTAAAGAAAATGGCGTTGGTTGCTACTTTTATACCCCTGGCGCACTGACGTCAGGGAAGAGGTGACAGCAACCAATGCTGGACCAAGACTTTGGAACTTGGGCCGACTGCAGGTCGCCTGCCAGCAGGATAACCCAATTGTAATGACTGCAACAGTGAATACACTTGAACATCTACATTTCTGGTAGGTACACAACTGTACTTTTCCTATAATGCTCAATCTTTATATTTACTTTTGCTGGAAATTTTTTTTCTGATCTTGTCTCACTGTTTAATTTGCCTGTACAGTCGATTTTTTTCAGTTTTCAGAGTTATTGTTTGACCTCATTTCTGTTTTTTGTCTCTCATCTTGATTCAATATCTTGTTATGGAAGTGCATCCACCTGCCCTTGTGTGCCTAGATCCTAATATTAAAACCCTAACGTAACCCTTATAACCCTTGTCCACATATATTTGCATGCACAAACTCAAAACTAGCCCATTACTTTAACTCCAACCCTAACTTGCTTACATTGGCAGACACTTCTCCATAAGTAGCATTCACCTGTTTTGACAAAACTACATTCACAGAACTGAATATTTATTGGAATGTTCAGTAAAAAAAAAAAAAAAAAAAAAAAGTAGCTAAATCCTTATACAAACAATTGTATGTTGGATCGAGGTTTCAGGATATGTACTGTGTGTGTGTGTACGTTTCTAATTCCAAGATCACCATATCTCTGAGAAAATGAATACTCTGAAACACAGGAATCTCCAGACTTCTTTGTACGTCTATATTTCCACACATTAGTCTTTTGATTTTCTCACAGTTGCGTAACAAAACTCAGAGCAACAAGTAGTTACTTCTTAAAGCAGTGGTTGCAGAAGTAACTGAGGCCATCTGGCAACCTTTCACCTGGCAGGGCATACTCTGCCAAGCAGAACAGCTTAGATAGATGAGTGCAAATTTTTGATAGTGACTATTGATCGTTTTTTGGGATGCGTTCTTGCCTGTCTCAGGTTATTTATTCCATAGTCACAGTGCACATTTCTGATATTTCTGCCCAGCCTAACTTTTTGAAGTGTAGGATTTGAGATCTGCATTGCCTGATCTAACCATTTTTAAGAGTTCTGCTTTATCTTTCATTTCTGAAAAGCTTGTTGTCTTTGGATTTTGAACCTCATGACGGGGCTCATTGTTTCCCCACTCCAGCTATCTGGTTCAGTGGAGAACAGAGACATGATGTAATATCTTTTTTATTGGACTGGTGAAGTTCATTTCTTGACTACATGAGTGCCCATTTCTGCTTCTAGATCCCAGAGCTGCATGCCTTTTTATGTAGTGAGCCTTATCGGGTCTTTCACAAAAATCTATTTTTCAGAGGCATTTTCAGATTTGTCCCTAAATATGTCTGAATCTGGGTTGAGTTCATGTTTTAACAGGTAATAGTACCAGAGGATACAGGTATCAAACACTAGTGCTGGTGGTGGTGTAGTGTTCAGCAAACACAGATGTCATTAATAGCATCTGACTTCCCAGGCTGCTACTGTTGAGTATCTTCTAATATTCTATGCACTAAGTGTATCCTATTAAGGTGTTGCTACATAATGCTAGACTTTCCAAAGAAGTACTGAACTAAAACTCTCCTGTGGATTGTCTGCATCCACATTAAAGTTTTTACTAAAAGTTTTCAGTATTACTTGAATATATAAAAGTGATATCTTCTCAGTTTAGACTTGATAATGGCATCATGTCCAGAAATTTTCAGTAGTAGACATGTCAGACCCTTTGCAGCCTCTCCACAGTTTTCATATGTAGAAAGCAATGTCTAGAATTGGCCATTTACCTGAGGTACATATCTTTAACTTAGAGGTATTAGCCATTGCACTAAAAGTAATAAACTGGAAGCCATTGTGCTCTGTTGATCTGGGTACTACAGTACAGCACTTGACCACCACCTTCCTTCACATACTCATTCACATGATCTGTGTCTATATGAAGAAAGTAAGGCAGAAGACCTTTTTGTGAATTAATCCACACTCGAGAATGAGACAATGGGATAATGCTTAGAAACAGATCTCCTGCATCCCACAATGTGTGTTAATAGCTGTAATACTTAAATCTCTCATCATACACAGAAAAAAAGGTATACCGTAAATCTGTACAAAGACAACAGAAGTATAACCCTAAAAAGTTTGTGAATTATGTCAGTACCATATTGTACTTGGCAACATCTAACAAACTGTTTCCTAGCCATCTGCCACACTCCTTGGAATTGCTGAAAAATGTCAGCCAGCACTTTGCTAAAATAAGGCAAAAGCTCATCTTTGTGCTTCGTCTTTAAGAATGTACTGAGCATAGCTCAAGCCCTTAGAGCTCTTAGTACCCTCAACCTATCTCTTTTTCCTCCTTTCTTGCGTGTTGAAAGCATGTCTCTGAGATATATACCCATACTACCTTAAGCATACAGTCAAAGCCTAATTCTCGGACCAAGGTGACCTTCGTCTACCATCTTGGAAAAGCTCTATATTATTTGTTCTTCACAAAAGAGAGTTTAGAGAAAGTTTATTTGCAAACAATTTTTACATTAAAGAACATGATGTAGACTGTGTCTTGCTGGCTTTTACTGTATGCATGTGCCATAGGCTTAAAAATAAATGCATAGGAGGCAGTTTCTCTGACCTGCCAAATGCACTTGACATGTTAACTATAATGTTATTTCCAGTCTGGACCTCTAAACCTAACATTTACCTCAGTAAATTGGCCCGCAAGCTGCTTAACTGACTCTACACTCCTGTGGTTTAGCAAAGTTATGTCCACATCGCTTCTTATGTCAGTAGGTATTCCCCAAGGCAAAGTACTTGAGCACATGCTTTTTACAGTATTCATCAGTTTATGCCTTCACCTCCACATTCTGTCATTCATTATGCAAATTACATAACCCCATGTTTGTTTCTAGCTAACACATGCCCGACAGTTTTTATAGATAGTGTGTTTGGGATATGAGACCTAGTCAGCACCAAGAAAACCAAAATGATGAATTTGAAGTTGTTGATGATCTTCCTATTCATCACTGAGTCAGCCTTATACCAAACTTGCGTGCACCAAAAACTCTTGAGTTAAGCTGATACCCACAATGCCCTTCACTGTTACCACAGATACCGTCTGCTGCGCAGCCATATGGCAGCGATTCACCGAGCTCTCCAGCTAAGTGATTTATCTTTCTAAATTTTACTTTTGTGGATTTTTTCGTTTTAGTTACTAGTTTTTTGGTATTTTTCTACACTCAGCTCAACCCACAGGTATCCCTTTCATACCATTGTTGGTACTGGCCCTTCTACCCTTGTGGTATCCCAATACCGTTGTTGGTATTTCCTCTTTCTCGCACCCTACAAAACTGTTGAGCTAAGCTTTACCCATAATGTTCCTTGCAGGTTTACCTCAGATCTCGTTTGCCGCTTTCAGTGCCAGATGAGTCTATCAAAACAGCTCTCAAGCAAGCTAATTACTCTTTGTTGTAAATAAGATTTCTCTCTAAATCTGCTTTTAGTGACTTCTTTCCCTTTTTCTTATACCCAGCTCCTCTATTATTGCTTTAATTTCTTAACATGAGCAGTGTTTTTCTTGTAGATAGCATCACTGGTATTTTTTCTCCCTTACCATTGAGGTAAATGTTCTTCGTGTTTCACTGTTGCAGTCATCACATTTGGGTTGTCTGCTTGCAGGTAGCCCTCAGTTGGCCTGATTATCAAAGTCTTAGGTCCTCTGTTGGTTGCTGTCTCATCTTCCATGACGTCAGGTAGTCAGGGGTATAAAGCATGCTGCCGATGCCATTTTATAAATCTTTCTTGCCGTGCGGTGCCCGAAGCAGAAGCAGTTTGCAAATGCTGGTCAGCCGACTCCTGCAATTTTTGTTTTCGAGTTTCAGATCCAAAGTCTTCGACTAAGCTAAGTACCCCATTGGGGAACCTTTTTCTTGCTCTAAACCGATGTCAGTAAAAGTTAATAATTGTATTTCTTGTGGAAAGCGAATACCTCATAAAGATTTTCATTCTTACTGCATTCCTTGCCTAGGCCCAGACCACGACGTACCTCGCTGTCAGTTTTTGTGCCTTATTCAAACCTTGTACTATTCGTCTGTTCATTTTCGCATCTAAATATTTTGGTACTCTGTTCAATTATCCAGAAAAGGCTTTGGTAAGCCACCCGACTACCGACATTCCGAAAAAAAAATGCAAAGATAAAAACAGAGACAGATGGCATGGGTCCAAAGCTGCGGACGACGCTTCTCTTAAGCTTGTCGCCAGTTTGCCGGTACTCAGTGAGGCGCTTTCGCAGCCACTTATACCCGCTACTTCAGATTCGCAGGCCTCTACTGAGACCCATTCGGAATCCGGTCTGCTGCAAGATGCTTCTTCGACTGTGGAACCTGCGGTTGTCTCTACCTTGGATGGGTCCGGAGCCACTGTGCAGGCACCAGCTTCTGAGGGTGTATTCAGGCTTACTGACTTGCATATTAAATCGAAGTCATCTTCTTCTTCAAGGCCTAAAACTTGATCCATGCCCAGAAAACTGACGCACAGACCGCATGGTCATGCCCCTATGCCTAAAAAACAAATAAGAATGGCTGAAGACCTTATTCTAATTAGTGGAAGCCACCCTTCTCCCTCTAAGAGACCTAGAACTGATTTTCCTTCTGATTCTTCTGATCAGGATTCTGAAATTTCTGTTTTTTTCTGATGACCAGGATTTGTCCTTATCTACCCATGAGGATTCTGATGCACAGGACTCCATTCCCTCTGCTTTCCCTCCAGAGGATTTCTCTTTTGGTGAAACCTTCCATACTCTTAGGGAGCATTTCTGCTGGGAAAGCCAGGATTTCTCTGACTCCAAAAAGAGGTTTAGGGAATTCTTACTCCTGCCTCAACACAGGCCTTTAGTTATCCCTCCTGCACTGGACATTGTAGATGATGCCTTCTCGGAATCTAGCCTCGCCCCTGAAACTTTAACTCTTGCTCCCAGAAAACCTGATGGGTATTACAAGGGTACCAGACTCTCACAAGCTCCTTTTTAAAAATCCTACTGCGGATCCCGAGACCATTTCACAGGGACCCAAGGGAATTAAGGCCACTTCTGCCAAAAATCCTATCCCCTCTGATAGCGATTCCAGGGCGCTGGATAGATGGGGTAAGAAGGTATGCACTTCTGAAATGTTAGCCATTAGGGCCTTAAACTGCCAGTTTCATATGTTGAAGTATCAGCAGCATATTATTGGATTGCTTAAACAGAAAATTATGATGATTCTTGACTGTGCTGAAAAAGAGTTACAAGATTTAATGCATTCTGCTGAACAAGTGGGAAAACCTACTTTGCAATGTGGTTTTGATTCATTACAGGCATCTTGCAGAGCTGCTGTCACTGGGTCTGTACTTAGAAGGCATTCTTAGCTTGCCAGATCCTGTTAAAGCTAAATTACTGGATGCTCCCTTAAACCAAGACCGCCTGTTTGGCAACAAAGCAGAAGTAGTACTTAAAAAGATGGAGAAAAAAGCTAAATCTATGCAAACTGTTAAAGATTTCTGGCAAGTACAGCCTCCCAGATTTAGTAGGCATTGGCCTTCTAAGAATTGGTCCTTTCCTGCCTTTTTCAGGCCTTCAGTCTAAACCCAGAACCAGCAGAACACCCAGGCTTCAGTTCCAGGGTGCTCACAGGACTAAGCAGTGGGGGGGGGGCTCCCACTTCAAAGCAGGGAGTAGTAAGACCCCCCCTTATGGTAAACTGTCTCAATGACTTAACTTTAAACCTTCCAAGCCCTGCTCAACTGACTGTTCCTTTAGGGGGAAAGGTCGCCCTGCATGCAAAAAATTGGGAACTCATTACCCAGGACAAATGAGTTCTAAATATAGTTTTCCAAGGATACAGATTCCACTTCCTCTCCTTACCAACCCCAAATCAGTGGACAGAGGCTCAAAAGCAGGTTCTCTCTCTTTTAAGCATCAGGGCTATTCAACCTGTCCCAGAAAAAGAATGGGGGCAAGTTTTTTACTCCAGACTTTTCATGGTATCCAGGAAGACAATTCCTGGCATCCTATCCTGGACCTGCCTATCCTAAACACATTTTTGGTAATCCCAAAATTCAAGATGCTAACTCTTCATCTGCTGCTTCCCATCCTAGGCAAAAATACCTGGTTGTCGACACTGGATTTAAAGGAAGCCTACCTGCCCACCCCAATAACGGAATCTTGCAGAAGATACCTACGCTTCAGAGCAGGCTACCTGCATTATCAGATGTTCTTCGTGTTTCACTGTTGCATTCATTACATGTGGGTTATCTGCTTGAAGTAGCCCTCAGTTGGCCTGATTAACAAAGTCTTGGGTCTTGCGTTGGTTGCTGCCCCTTCTTCCATGACGTCAGGTTGTCAGGGGTATAAAACATGCAGCCGACACCATTACATCAGTCTTTCTTGCTGTGCGGTGCCCGAAGCAGTTTGTAAGTGCCGGTCGGCCGACTCCTGAAATTTTCATTTTCGAGTTTCAAAACCCGAAGTCTTTAACTAAAGCTAAGTACCCCGTTGGGGAAACTTTTTTTTGCTCCTTACCAGTGTCAGTAAAAGTTAATAATTGCATTACTTGTGGAAAGCAAATACCTCATAAAGATTTTCATTCTTACTGTATTCCTTCCCTCGGCTGTGACCATGACGTACCTTGCTGCCGGTTTTGTGCTTTATTTAATCAGGGCACTATCTGTAATCTGTATATTTTCGCCTCTAAATATTTCGGTTCTCGGTTTAATTGTCCAGAAATGTCAGTTAGCCATCCGACTACCGAGATTCCGAAAAAATGCAAAGATAAAGACAGAGACAGGCCACCGAAATCCAAAACTGCCGACGACACTTCTCCTAAGCCAGACATCAGTTCACCGGTACTCACTGAGGTGCTTTTACAGCCCCTGATACCTGCTACTTCCGATTTACAGGCCTCTACTGAGACCCATTCGGAGTCTGGTATGCCGCGAGATGCTTCAACTATGGAACCGGCGGATGTCTCTACCTTGGATGGGTCATGAGCCGCTGTACAGGCACCGGCTTCTAAGGGTATATTCAGGCTTATGGACCTAATATTAAACCGATGCCTTCTTCATTTAGGCCTAAATCTAGAGCCAGGCCTAAAATAATGACACCCAGACCGCATGCTCAGGCCTGTATGCCTAAAAAACAAATGAGTGGCTGAAGATCTTATAACTCTAATCAGTGGAAGCCAACCTCCCCCTTCTAAGAGACCTAGGACTGAAGTTGTTTATGAATCTTCTGATCAGGATTATGATTTTCTGATTCTTCTGATGATCTGGATTTGCCCTTACTACTTACGTGGATTCTGATGCAGAGGACTCATTCCCTCTGCTTGCCCTCCAGAGGATTTTACTTTTGGTGAAACCTTACATACTCTAAGGGAGCATTTCCACTGGGAAAGCCAGGATTTTTCCGATTTGAAAAAGAGGCTTTAGGGGTTTCTTACTCCTGCCTCAGCATAGACCTTTAACTATACCTCCTTTATTAGACATTGTTGATGATGCCTTTTCGGAATCTAGTTCTGCCCCTGATTCTTTGCCTCCTGCTCCCAGAAAACCTGACTGATATTACAGGGTTCCTGATTCACACAAGTTTCTTTTTAAAAATCCTACTGTGGCTCCAGAGACTATTTCACAGTGACCGAAAGGCATTGAGGCTTCTACTGCTAAAAATCCTACCCCTTCTGATAGAGACTCCAGGGCGCTGGATAGATGGGGTAAGAAGGTTTACACTAATGCAGCCTTGGCCATTAGGGCTTTAAACTGCCATTTTCATATGTTAAAGTATCAGCAACATGGTATTGGATTGCTTAAACAGAAAATTGTTGATTCATGACTGTGCTGAAAATAAAGAATCACAGGATTTAATGCATTCTGCTGAACAGGTTGGAAAACATACTTTGCAATGTGGATTTGATTCATTAGAGGCCTCTTCCAGGGCTGCTGTTATTGGGTCTGTGCTCAGAAGGCATGCTTGGCTTAAGGAGCAATCTTTGCCTGATCATATTAAAGCTAAATTGTTAGATGCTCCCTTAAATCAGGACCGCCTGCTTGGCAACAAGGCTGAGGAAGTTCTTAAAAAGATGGATGATAAAGCTAAATCTATGCAAACTGTTAATGATTTCTTACAAGTTCAGCCTCCTAGATTTAGTAGGCACTGGCCCTCTTAAGAATTGGTCCTTTCCAGCCCCTTCCAGGTCTTCTCAAGCCAAACCTAGACACAGCAGAAACCCCAGGTTTCAGTCCCAGGGGACACACAAGACTTAAGCAGTGGAGGGTTTCCACACCCAAACCAGGGAGTAGTAAGACCCCCCCCCCATGGAAAGCTGTCTCAATGACTTGCTTTTAAAACTTCCAAGCACTTCCCAACTGGATGCTCCTTTAGGCGGAAAGATGAGTCTGCAGGCCAAAAACTGGGAAGTCAATACCCAGGACAAATGGGTCTTAAATATTGTCCCAAGGATACAGATTTCACTTCCACACCTTACCAGCACCAAGCGGTTGGCCAGATCTACCTTCAAATTAGTGGGCAGAGGCCCAAAATCAAGTACTTTTTCTCTCTCCAGCATAGAGTCTATTTAGTTGGTACCAGAAGAGGAAAAGGGACAAGGTTTCTATTCGAGACTTTTTCTGGTACCCAGAAATGCAATACATGGCTTCCTATCCTGCACCTTTCTACTAAATACCTTTCTGGTGATTCCAAAATTCAAGATGCTGACTCTTCACCAACTGCTTCCTATGCTAGACAAAGATGCATGGTTGGATACACTGGACTTAAAAGAAGCATACCTGCACATCCCTATAAGGGAGTCTTGCAGAAGATACCTACACTTCAAAGCAGGCTATATGCACTATCAGTTATCTGCACTGTTCTTTGATTTATCTACTGTGCCCGGGGTATTCACAAAGTGCCTAGCTCCAGTCATTGCATTTTGCAGGCAAAGAAATATTCAAATATACCCATACCTGGACAATTGTCTAATTCAGGCAGAAAGCCAGGACATACTTTTGAATCATTTGGCTTTTGTTCAAAGAGTACTGACTTGTGTGGGGCACACCATAAACGAAAATAAATCACAACTGGTACCCTGTCGTCAAATTATATTCCTGGGAGCAAGCTTGAATACAACTTCCCAGATGGCTTTCCTCACGCCAGAGAAATGGATTCTTTTGACAACCTACTTCAAACACGTGGCCACAAAAATCCAGTTATCTGCAAGGCAAATACTGCAAGCCTTGTGGTTCATGGCCTCATGCATTCTTCTAATTCCATATGCAAGGCTGTATATAAGGAAACTGCAGTGGTATCTCAAAAGCCTATGGTGTCAACATTCACAGGATCTAGAAGCAATAATTCCTTTCATACCTTGCCTACGCCTGGAGTTCCTTTGGTGGGCAGAGGCTTGCCACCAAAACAGGGGACTACCATTCACACTACCCCCTGCCGTCCAAACCTTGACAACAGACGTATCAGACTATGCATGGGGGGCTCAATTGGCAGGGAAGTGCATTCAGGACAAATGGAACCTTAAGTCAAATGCACCTACACATAAATCAAAAGGAAATGTTAGCTGTACAGAATGCTCTGACAGCCTTCAAGGACCACATTCTCCCAGGACAACTATTGGTAAAGAAGGACAACACCACGGTCAAGTCGTACATAAACAAGCAGGGGGTACACACGCTTACCCCCCCCCCCCCCCCCCGACTAGCCATGGTATTGTGGAACACAGCCTTGAGCTACCAGGTTAATCTTCAAGCTCAATTCCTGCCAGGAAAACTAAACTGGCAGATGGACTAAGCAGAAACCTCATGGACCCACGAGTGGAAACTCGAACCAAGGATTTTCAACATGTTGACAAGCAAATGGGAAGCCCAGATTATAGACCTGTTTGCCTCCCCCCAGAACGATCAATTGGACAAATTTTGCACAAGGATTCCCCTCAAACTAGCTTGGATGCTCTGTCCTTCAGCTGGAAAAACCTATCAGTTTATGCCTTTCCTCCTCTGCTTCTGCTCTCCAGGGTACTATTAAAAATCAAACGGGACAAGCCAAGGACGATCTTAATTGCACCAGACTGGCCACACCAACACTGGTACCCTCTCCTGCACAGTGGGTCATGCTTGGCCCCATGGCACCTGCCTCAGACTCCCTTCCCTGTTGTCTCAGCAGGAGAACCAGATTCTGCACCTTCAGCTACAAACCCTAAACCTAGCAGCCTGGCTAATTACCTACACTCTCCTTTACCACCCCTCGGTAAATCTGTGACGGATATCATTTTAGAGGCTAGGAGGCCTAGTCCCAGAAAATCTTATGCTGCAAAATGGAAAAGATTTTGTACCAGTGCCCAATTTACCTCAGATTCTACAATATTTGACTGAGGTGCTTCATAAGGGCTTGTTTTTTTCCTCCATCAAAATTCATGCCTCAGCCATTTCAGCTCATTATAGCACATAGCCTCCCCTCTTTTCTGTCCCACTGCTCAAGCAGTTCCTCAGAAGGGCCAAAAATTTAAGGCCACCCAGGAGAGCTCCATCTCCAGCATGGGACCTTAACTTTGTCTTGGAGAAACTCGCTCTTCCTTCTTTCGAGCTTGCTGCTACTGCAGATTTAAAATTCCTTTCCTGGAAAACAGCTTTCCTTTTAGCAATCACTTCTGCAAGAAGGGTGTCTGAATTACAGGCCCTCCATGGCAGTGGAGCCTTTCATCATCTTTCATCCGGACAGGGTGTCCCTCAGGACCGGTCCCTCATTTTTGCCCAAGGTGGTATCCAGTGTGGCCCTTAATCAGTCCATTCATTTGTCAATCTTCTTTTCTAATCCACAGAACAAAGGGGAATGAATTCTGCACTCCTTGGACGTGCATAGACAACTTAGATTTTACTTGGACTGGACTAAGCCTCTCAGGAAATCTGAACAGCTGCTGGTGGCATTTGCTGCAGGGGCAGAGGGGAAGGCCATTTCAAAGCCAACCATTTCTAAGTGGATGGGTCATTGCATTCATTTCTGCTATAAGCACCATGGAAAACCTACCCCACAGGAGATAAGACCACATTCATCCAGGGCTGCATCTATCTCTACAGCCTTTTTCACAGGTGTACCTACCAGGGACATCCTAGAAGCTGCTACCTGGTGTTCTGTATATACCTTCACCAAGCATTACCACTTGCCAATTTTTTCTAAATCCAGAGTTGGCTTTGCCACTGCAGTCTTGCAGAGCCTTTTAGCTGGTCTGAATGCTATCTAACTTGCCTCCTCCCATCCTTAGCTTTGGGAATCTACCCAAATGTGATGACTGCAACAGTGAAACACGAAGAATATGGTACGTTTGTGTACACTTAACATAAATGTAGATATTTCAGTGTATTCACTGTTGCAGTCCTGGTTTCCCTTCCCTTCAGCCCCCTGACTTCTATTGACTATACCTCTATTCTTTACTATGCTTAAAGCTTTCAGGTGTATTTGCTTTTTGTTGGAGGTGTAACCTTGTATATAATTGCTTCCCATTATGGGGGCACCTGACATCTTGGGCAAGAAAAACTGATAAAATGGCATCGGTTGCAAGCTTTATACCCCTCAATACCTGACGTCATGGAAGATGAGACAGCAACCGACGCAGGACCCAAGACTTTGATAATCAGGCTGACTGAGGGCTACCTGCAAGCAGATGACACAAATGTGATGACTGCAACAGTGAATACACTCTAACATCTACATTTATGGTAAGTGTACACAACTGTACTTTCTTTGTACCGTCGTTGGTGCCTTATTTTTCCTTTCCTGTCTTTATCTTTCGTACCAATGTTGGTACGAGTTTTCCTTTTTTTAAAAAAAAAAAATCGAAACTTTTAACTGTAATATCTTAATTTCTTTTCCACCATCGTTTCGTCCTTTGTATTTTTTGTAATTGCTGAAAAAATCAAGGGAATTTCTGGTTTCAAGAGATGCCAGAAGTGTGAGCATAAATTGCCTAGTTCGGACAGACACTCCTTGTTTATGTATTGTTTGGGGACCTGTGCACCATTGTGAAGACTCGATCTGTCATGGCTTCAGTCACCAGGTCCTTATTGAGAGAAAACAAGTTCATTCTAAAGGGCCTTGTTAAAACTGTTTTCGATTAGGCCATATCTGATTCTCTAAAATCAAAAATGGACGTTCTCCCCTTCTTCATTTTCCTCATTTAAACATAGACATTCAAAGAAGAGGAGCAGCGCAGTGACGACAGTGTCTTCAGCATCATTATCAAAAATGCCTAAGACCGCCCTGGTTACTACAGTTTCATCAGAACCGACTGGGAAAAAGTCTTCACCTTTGGTGCCGTTGCTGCCTACCTCTGCACTGACAGCTTCGGCACCGACTACTACTACTACTATTTCGGAGCAGACATCTTTGAAACCAAAAGGAATTCTTCTTTAAAGGCAGGCCACAATGCTAGGTGTTCTCTCTCACTGGGCCCTTTTGTAGATCGACCTCCAAGTCCGTTTTTGGAGAAATGCAGATCTCAGTTCGTCTCTTCTGTCTGTTCCAACAAGAATGTTATGGAATCTGAAGTTTTGAGGCTGGTGGACCAGCTCTTGGTGACGAGGAGATCGTCCACTTCTACAGTTCCTAGCCTCTCTGGCTCTGGAACCTTACCTGTCTCGACTCCAGTGAGTGTTCCTCCTCTGACTCCAACTGAGACTTCAGAGATTCTGGTGCCGACCGTCCCAATTTTGACTCATTGCTGGTCAGAGCTACTTCTCCAGCACTGAAAACAGTCTTGAACTCTTTGATTCTTTCAGAATCGGTGACCTCCTTAGGTTACAGCTTCTTTACCTGTTCTGTGGGGGGCATGGTGTCACTCTGGCTTTGCAGGAGCCACCCATGCCCCTTGGAGCATTGGCTTACATTAACTCGACACAGGCTTCAGAGGTAGCGGCATCGGTGTAAGGTGGGACCATGGCTCCGAAGGAATCTGTTTTAGTTCTGAGCTTCCATTCCTCTGGGGGGGGGGGGGGGGGCTGCCTTTCAGAACATGGAAAGAGCCGTTTCCACTGTGGGCATACAGTTGACACCACTTTCATTGGACCAACAGCCCTGCCCTCGCTTGGAGCTTCCTCTAGCCTCTATCTGGTAAGAGCGGACACTAAAGCCTCAGGATCCAACCATGGTGATCATGTCCTATTCAGATACCTCTCTGGGCCATCCCTCCTAAGAGGAAGTTCCAGAGGAAGCACTTGAACTCTCCTGAAGAGTCTTTAACTGAAGATACCAACCAGATGATGTCCCCTTGGGAGGCATTCTAGAGATCCTGAAACAGAGGGGTGGCTGGACTTCTCTTCAGCCTTCCTTTGAGAAATCTGTATACCTAGAGGCTTTCTGTGCCTAACCATCTACTTCCTGGATCTCTCCCCCCACTAACTATCTGATTAAATTGATTGCACAGCGGACTTGGAAGATGCCTGATTCAGTTGCCAATCCCAAATAGACCAGACCGTATTTCGTCAGCTCCTCAGGACAGTATCATTGGGCGAGAGGAATACCAGTAGATACCATGGTGCTAGCAGCAGCAGCAACCAAAAAGGAACTTGCTGATGAATGTCCTGCTATCCATCCTCCTAATAAAGAGTCTAGGACAATGGATAGCTTCGGAAAGCACATATACGCTTAATCAGCCTTCACATTAAGGTCCTTGAATTACATAGCACATTTCACAAGACTTCAACTGACGTCTGATAAAAGAACGATCAGATACTCTGACAGGAGCAGTAGCTGAAGAGGTTAAAAAAAATGGTTACTTCTCAGATGGCAACCCTGGATTCTGTTTGCAACTTGTCCATGAGGCTTGTGCACACAGCAAAAGGGACGACTATGTTAGGTTCAGGCGTAGCCATTAGGAGACACTCTTGGATGCATTTATGTAAGTTTGTGGAGCCATTTAAGTCGTCTTTTGTCAATTCTCTATTTGACAGAACATCCCATTTTGGGCCCAAAATTAGCCACCCTTGCCAGATGTGAGAAAGATTTTTTATGCTGTGAGTGTATGCTTTTCCACTCCTCCACAGTCTTGGTGTAGGAACCAGCGAAGTGGGAAGCTATGGTTCAAGATGTCCCAAGGACCTTTCTACGACTCATGTGGCAACAGCTTCCCCCGGGGCAGAAGGGGGAGTAACAATGGAAGATGCCATGCACAAAGTAGAGGTGGCCTGCAAAATCAGGGTTCCAGGGATTCTTTCCCTGGTAACTCTTATCAGCGCTCCTGAAAGGAGGGCCCAATTGCCATCCTCTGGAGGCAGCCGGGGGACAATTATCCCTGCAAACTACCTGCTTGGCTCAAGATAACAAAGAACAATTGGGTGCAGAGGACCATAGCTAGAGGTCATAATATCCCTTTCTGAGGAAAAACCCAGAAAATTGAAGAAAATCCCATACGTTCCACCCAGTCAAAGGGATTCAGCAGTCTTAGAAATTCAAAAACCGACAATAGTCATCTAAGCAGTCCCACCAGACCAGATAGGATCCACAGTTTACTCAAGATTCTTTAGTGCCAAAGAAAACAGGGAACTGGAGACCGATTTTAGATCTCAGTCAGTTGAGCACATCAGTTCAACAAACCAAATTCTGGATGGTCACAGTTTAGTCTATGCTTCCCTTCTTAGAAAAACATGATTGTATTTGCTCAATACATCTTCAGAATGCGTCTTACTACATAAAAATGGACAAGTGATCCAGATGATTCCAGCACTTTCGGCAGGGAGCCAGTCATCATCCGTTCCGGGCCCTGCCCTTTGGTCTCACCACAGCCTCTAAAGTGTTCACCACATGCATGGCAGTGATAACAGCCCACTTCAGATTGCAAGGATTCTGTGTGTTTCCATACCTAGGCAACTGGCTCTTTTTCTGATCTCACTAGGCATGTACTCTTACAGGCAAGAGACTGTTCTTCAAACTTATTCCTTGTTGGGAATCACTATAAACTACAAAAAAATCGCATCTAGGATATCATAGGAGTAATGCTAAATACAAACACTGGCATCACGTCTCTTCCCCCAGAAAGACGTCAGAGAACAAGATCGCAAGTCACTCAGGTTATTTGTAGCAAAAAGGTGACTGCAAGGCAGTTGCTACAAACTCTAAGATCAATGTAAGCCTCCGCCACTTTAGTTCTTCTTGCAAGATATGCAGATTCTGCAATGGCTGTTGGCGTCCCAATGGATGTTACTAAATCAGCTAGTGTCCCATCTGGTATTAATCACCATCATGTTAAGTTGTCTATCTCGCCTTCATTCTTGCTGGATGGGTTCGGAGCCGACCTCGGCTCCAACTCTGCCACTCTAAAAGCTCGAGAGTTGGTTCCACCGGCTCGAGGCTCCCCTTATATCCCACAATGCTAGGCGTGAGTTACCTCAGATCTCGTTTGCCGCTACAGCATCGAGGTGTTGGTTTTTCTACCGGCTTGTTGGTAAGTGTATTTTTGTAAAATTTAGAATACTTAAAACCCTATATTTTTAAGTTTAAATATATTTCCCTTAGTGTAGTGGATTTCTACCCCCTTTTTCTGAAAAATTCCATTTTTTTCCCACAAGAACTTTTAAAGTTCTCTCTCGGGCCTTCTGGCCTTTCTCCATCCCCTAGTGGTGTGTGTGTGTTACTCTTAACTAAACTTTAGTTAATAGTTTATTTTTGAGTTTTAAAAGTAAGATTAGTGTAATCAGTGTGTCTGTTTGAGTGTGTGTGATTACACTTTCTTGTCTAGGATGTCTAAAGAAACAAAGGTCTCAGGCTTCAAGAAGTGTGATGCGTGCTGTCAGAAAATGTCTCTGACAGACGGTCACACTTCTTGTGTTTACTGGGGCCTTTGCACCTGCAGGACTCCTGTGCTGTATGCCATGGCTTCAGCCCCAGGGTCCTGCAGGAAAGAAAGAATAAATTGATCCTTAGGGGTCTAATTAAGCCTGAGGATTCCCTCTCTGTTCCTGGGAAGCCCTCTAAGGTTTCTAGGTCTTCGGCTCCAGCTTCTGAGCCGAGACCTAAGGCTACTAAGCCTATATCTACATCGGCTCCGGCTGGAGCCGATGAGTCTACAGTTCCTGTGGTTCCCTCGGCTCCGGCTGGAGCCGAGGTATTAGAAATTCCCTTGTCGGCTCCGACCGGACCTTCGGAGCCGACATCTAGGAAGAGGTCTAGGTCACCATCTCTTGGCTCCGTTCATTCGGCTCCAGGATCTCCCCTGCTGTCTGAACGGAGCCATAGATCTCACTCCTCTAGGTCATCGAGGCTATCGGATCATGACCTTCAGAGGGTAGTGAGTCGACTCCTTAAGTCCGAGGCACTGGCCCAGATGCTTCAGAGCCCGACTCATCAGTCGATGCCTGCCCCTGTCCAACAATATGTCCCTCCTCCGACTCTGTTGAGCTCGGAGCCGGGTCGTGTCGGAGCCGATACAATTGTCTTCGGCTCCGTCGTCGGCTCCGATTTCTTCCTTGGAAGAATCTCGGCGCCGGACTTCCCTCGTCGGCTCCGAGGGGGTGAGTGGCATCGGACCCTTGTCCGACCCCCCTCTCCCTCTCGGTGCTTCGGCACTGGTGAGTTCGGCTCCGACATCGGCCTCGGAGCCATCACTGTCGGTGCCGAGGGATGTCTTTGGCTTTTCGGAGCGGGGACCTCTGGCTCTGCCTGACAGGGGTGCGTTCGAGGTCATGCGGAGTGTGTTAGAACCTGGTTCTACACCACAGTCGGCTCCGTCCGCCCCCCCCCCTTCGGTGCCTCAGGTCAAGTCGACTCACTCCCTCATCCCGGACCGCAGAGAGCCAGCTCCTCAGGAATCCCGTGTGGGGATCTCATCCTCTTCCGAGACCTCTCCTGATTTGGCAGAAGAGCCCCCCTCGAAAGAGAAAGTGTAAGAGGAAACACATTGACTCACCTGAGTCCGTCACCTCTGACACAGATTTAGAGGATTCCGAGGGTTCCCCCCGTTCCCCTTCTGAAGATGTCTCTTTTGCAGACATGCTAGAAATCCTCAAACAGAGGGGAAATTGGCCAGCCCTCAACCCTTCGGAGGATGAATCTGTGTACCTTGAGGCGTTTGGCTCTCGTCCTTCCACCTCCTGGGTGTCTCCCCCCTTTGACCCCCTCATGCAGGTGGTAGCTAAGAAGGCATGGACGGCTCCTGATTCAGTGGACCCCACTCCCAGGAGACCCTCTAAATTCATAACAGCACCAGCAGACAAACAGTTCTTGACAAAAGGAGTTTCTGTGGATGCTATGGTGGTTGCTGCTGCCACTAAGAAGGAACTAGCTGATCCTTCAGTGCCTGTCCATCCACCTAACAAGGAATCTAGGTCCATGGACAGGTACGGGAAGCGGATGTTCTCGTCAGCGACATTTGCAATGCGTTCGCTGAACTACCTAATGCCATTTCACTCGTCTTCAAAGGGACTTGATCAAAGAAGCGAGTGACATGTTGAAGGATCCCACAGCTGCGGGTTTTCAAGACAAGATGAACTCTCAGCTGGCTACCCTGAACTCCATAGCCAACTCCTCCATGCGCCTCCTCTCTTATGCGGCTGATGGAGTGAGCAGGGCCGCAGGGACAGGTGTGGCCTTACGCAGGCATGCCTGGATGCGGCTATGCAACTTTGCGGACCCCTTCAAGACCTCTTTCATTAATTCCCCCTTTGATGGATCATCTCTTTTTGGTCCTCAAGTGAAAGAAACCCTGACTAGGTGCGAGACTGATGGCAAGACTCTTTCTGCCGTCGGAGTCCGTTTTTCTACTCCTTCTAGGCCTTAACCCAAAGGTCAGAAAAGTGGGAAAATGTGGTTCCGCAAACAATCTCAAGGGTCTTCACCTGACGCACAGAGTCGTTTCCCCGCCAGAGGCAGAGGCGGGAATAACAATGGTAGACGTCGCCCTAGGGGCAGGGGGGGGTCCGCAGAACCAGGGCAATCGGGAAGCCTTGTCTGATAAGCCCTTTCAGCATCCCTGAGGTGTTGCCCGACTGCCCACCTTCGGAGGCAGTCTGGGGAAGATTGTCACTGTACCCAGAAGCCTGGCTATCCCTGACTCAAGACAAATGGGTACAGTCCATCATTTCCGAAGGCTATTCCATTCCCTTCCTTCGCACTCCAATCCAATCAAAAAAATCCCTTCCAGATGTTCCACCCGCTCAAAGGGATTTAGCGGCCTTGGAAATTTCAAAGCTGCTTGCAAAAAGAGCAATTCAGCCAGTTCCAGCAGACCAGCAAGGATCCGGAATCTACTCAAGGTTCTTTTAGTTCCAAAGAAAACAGGGGACTGGAGACCAATTTTGGATCTCAGTATCTTGAACAAGTCAGTCAAGAAAACAAGATTTCGGATGGTCACGCTGCAGTCCATCCTTCCCCTATTGGGAAAAGGAAACTGGATGTGCTCTATAGACCTTCAGGATGCGTACTATCACATAAAGATGAACAGACGCTCCAGAAGATTCCTCCGCTTCAGGCTGGGAACCAGTCATTTTCAATTCAGGGCCCTGCCCTTTGGTCTCACCACTGCCCCCCGGGTGTTTACCAAATGCATGGCAGTGGTAGCTTCTCACCTGAGACGACAAGGATTCCAGGTGTTTCCATATTTGGACGACTGGCTCCTCACAGTTCCCACCAAGCATTCTCTTCTAATGGCCAGGGATTACACCTTTCGCATTTTTCAAAAGTTAGGCATTTCAATAAATTGCGAAAAGTCTGTTTTGTCGCCTTGTCGTGCTATTACCTTCATAGGCGCAAATCTAGACACAGTCAACATGTCTGCGAGGCTAACAGATCAGAGAATAACAGACATACACAAACTGGTCTCACTCCTCTTCAACAACAACAGAATCAAAGCCAGGTTAGTTCTGAAAGTGCTGGGAATTATGGCGGCTGCCATACCTCTGCTTCCATTAGCCAGATTCCACATGAGAATCCTTCAGTGGATGCTCTTTGCACAATGGTCTTACCAGCAACTTCCGATGTCCCACACCATTATGATTACGCAGGCATGCAGGAATCATCTTCTGTGGTGGAGGTCTTCCCCTCAGCTCTTGTTGGGAAGACCCTTTGTTCCTCCCCCTCCGGTTGCTACTCTGACAACGGACGCCTCCCTGATCGGGTGGGGGGGGCATTATCAGGGCAGGACTGTCCAGGGCACATGGCAACCAGACGAATGCCACTTGCACATAAATGTTCTGGAGATGAGAGCAGTGCTTTTAGCGTTGCAAGCCCTTCAAGACTCTCTTCCCTTGGGAACTATTGCAATCCAGACAGACAACATGTCTGTAGTGTGGTATATCAACAAACAAGGCGGAACCAGGTCCTACCCCCTGTGTCGAGAAGCACTCAGACTGTGGCAATGGGCGATTTCTTCTCAGCGGTTTCTGATAGCAACGCACATCCACGGGAAGTCCAATCAAATCGCGGACAAGTTGAGCAGAGCTATCCTCATGCCTCACGAGTGGTCTCTGAAAGACTCTGTTGTGAGAGAAATTTTTCTCAAGTGGGGTCAGCCTTGCTGCGACCTTTTTGCTACTCCCCAAAACAGCAAGTGCAGAGATTATTTCACATTATTCCCATTACCAGGCCAACCCAGCAGAGACGCTCTAGTCCAAGTTTGGCCCCGGGGACTTCTGTATGCATTTCCTCCCTTCCCACTAATCTCTCAAGTGATACAGAAAGCTATCACTCAGAAGGCCTCGTTAATCCTCATTGCTCCTTACTGGCCTCGACAGGTGTGGTTCCCCTTCCTACATCAATTTCTATTAGAGCGACCTTGGCATCTGGACCTAGTTCCAGATCTTTTGATCCATCAGTCGGGTCAGTTTCATCGCTCCCTCTCCTCTCTGAACCTCACTGCTTGGTTCCTCCAGTTCCAACCTTAGCCAGACTTCCTCAATTATCTCACTCTGTTCGAGATATTTTGATAGCTTCCCATAAATCTTCCACTCGGAAGATTTATTTGAGTAAGTGGAAATGCTTCACTTTTTGGGCTCAAGGAAAGGACATAGATCCTTTCACTGCTTCCATCCAAATAGTCCTTGATTTTCTAGCTGAACTCTTCCATGCAGGTTCATCTCCTTCTACTCTTAAAGTTCAATTGGCAGCTATTTCTAACTTTCATGTGGGTTTTTCTGAGTCTGCTTTAATGTCCCACAAGCTTTGCAAAGCTTTTTTGAAAGGAGTTTTTCTTCTCAGACCTCCTATAAGAAATCCTCCTCCTCCTTGGGACCTAAATTTAGTTCTTACTTCTTTGATTCTTCCCCCTTTCGAACCTGCAGCCTCCTGTTCTTTAAAATTGCTATCATGGAAGACTCTTTTTCTGGTAGCTATTACCTCAGCTAGAAGAGTTTCAGAACTTCATGCACTCAGCTGTCGACCTCCTTATCTATTGTTCCATAAGGACAGAGTATCCTTACGAACCAATCCGTCCTTTTTGCCTAAGGTAGTCGCGACGTCAAACCTGAATCAGAGCATTGACCTACCTGTCTTTTTTCCAGAATATTCCAATAGGTCTGAACAAAAATTACACTGGCTAGATGTTCATCGTCAGTTGAGGTACTATTTGGATAGAACAAAACAATTCAGAAAATCTGATCAGCTGTTTGTCTCCTATGCAGAAGGCAGAAAGGGACTTTCAGTTTCAAAGGTAACATTGTCTAGATGGCTAACATCTCTGATTTCCCTTGTTTATGAAATTAGACACCAAAAGCTGCCTGTTAAACCTAAGGCCCATTCCACCAGAGCTTTGGCTACTTCTTTAGCCTTCCAAGACAGACTGCCTATTGACACCATTTGTGCAGCGGCTACTTGGGCTACTCCTCACACTTTCATTTCTCATTATAAGTTGGATTTAGCTTCTAGACATAGAGCTAACTTTGGTTCCACTGTTCTCAGGAGTCTGTTCCGTTAGGCCACCCGGGACAAGGTGCTAGGGACGCGGTCCCATCCAGCAAGAATGAAGGCGAGATAGACAACTTAACATATAGAAGTTATGTTCTTACCATAACGTTCCATGTTAGTTGTCTTCTTCTCGCCTTCTTCTTGCGTCCCACCCTCCTTCCCCCTGGCCTGGACAGATTTAGAGGAGTTGTGATTGTGACCTCTCTTTCTACCACCTCTGTTATTAGGCATATGCTGTTGTGCATATTTCCTGGATGAGGATATAGGTCACCCTTTTTTCTCCCTGTTTTTAGAGGTGGACTTTGTTTATAGTTGCTCTGATACTATTATAAGCTGGGGTTAGCTTACAAACGAGATCTGAGGTAACTCACGCCTAGCATTGTGGGATATAAGGGGAGCCTCGAGCCGGTGGAACCAACTCTCGAGCTTTTAGAGTGGCCGAGTCGGAGCCGAGGTCGGCTCCGAACCCATCCAGCAAGAAGAAGGTGAGAAGAAGACAACTAACATGGATCGTTATGGTAAGAACATAACTTCTATTTGTGCAAGAAAGACCTGAGTTGATGTCTTCACTCCAATGAAATTTTGGTAGGCAGACCCTTTTTCCCTCTTCAACTCCAAGCCATAGTGACCACGAACATGTCCCAGATAGGATGGGGGTCATTATCTGGGAAAGACAGTCCAAGGCACTTGGTCCCAGCTAGAGGCCAATTTGCACATCGGTGTTCTAGAGATGAGGACAGTGCTCTTAACATTGCAGGCATTCCAAGAAACTCTCCTCTTGGGAAGAATTGCAATTCAAACAGACACGTCAGTAGTCTGGTACATCAACAAGCAAGGGGAACCAGATCTTGCCCTCTTTGTTGAGAAGCAGTCTGTTTATGGCAATGGACAGTTTCATCTGATTACTTTCTAATTGCAATGCACAGTTCGAGGAGCTCCAACATGATTGCGGACAAATTGAGCAGGACCCTCCTGATTTTATTTATTTATTTTTTTATTTTACATTTGATTACCAGGAAAGCCCGACTGGACACAGGTCCATTTTCAGCAGAGGCCCGGGGAGAAAAGCTCCAGTTAACAATACAGTACATAAGAGATGTTTTGAGCATACACATATGAGTACATTTTAGCATAGATTGAGCAGATATTAATTTCTTGTAAGGAATATGTACATTCCATTAAGTTTGAAAAAAGTACAAGATTTTTTCCCCCTGTGTATGTGGACTAAGATAGGAATTTGTTCTGAAAAGTACATATGATTGGTTTGAATAAGTATTCCAGGAGGAAAGACAAGCAAACAGGTGGTCCTTAGCAGAATTCTTGCAACATTGCAGTGGCATGGATTAACCTGGGGAGTCACATGAGCAAAGTCAGTTGTTTAAATAGTGGGTTTTGAGGATTTTTTTTAAATTGGAAGGCAGATGTATAAGCTGTATGGTTTGGGAGTGACTCATAAGTGGTGTCTCAGTCCGTTGGTAGCAGAAGAGAGATTCTGTCACTGGGGCCAGCCTTGCTGCGATCTGTTTGCATCCCACTGAACAACAAATGCAGTGGCCACTTTGCCCTAATTCCCCCCTCTGGGGGAGTCACCAAGCGATGCTCTCCTTTATGATTGGCCACCCAAGTCTATTGTATGCCTTTTCCCGATTCCTCTCCTATCCCAGTTTCTAAAGAAAGCCAACAGGTCAGAAAACAGAATAATTCTCATGTTCCTATTCTGGCCTCGTCAAGTGTGGTTTCCCTTTCTTATGGCCTCATGTAGTTTGGAAACCTTGGACACTGGATCCAGATGTTTTGTCCCATCCAGATGGACAAATTCATCTGAATCTTCAAAATCTCAAGCTCACTGAGTGGCTTCTCCAGTTCCAAAGATTGCTAAGCATTCTACTCTCACTTCCCCAGTTCACAGAATTGTTCTAGCCTCCCACAAACCTTCGACTAGAAGGCTGTACTCCATGTAGCAAAAATTTTCAAAATTGGCTTCAGAAACTAATCTTGATCAATTTTCAGCACCAATTGATAAGGTCCTGGAGTTTTTAACATTGCTTTTTGAAGCAGTACCATCTGCCTTAACCATACCGAGTGCATATAGCTGTAATCTCAAGTTTTCATAATGGTTTGAATGACACGTTTATATCCCACAAACTTTGTAAAGCCTTTCTAAAAAAAACTGATGCTTAGACACCCATAACAAAGACCCACCTGCACCTTGAGACTTGAATCTGGTACTTTAATCTGTAATTACTTCTCCTTTTGAACCTTCTACAACTTGAGAGCTGAAGTTTTTGTCCTGGAAAACATTATTGCTGATAGCATTTCTTCTGCGAGGAGGATACCTGAACAACAGGCCTTATCTTGCAAACCTCCATACCTTACTTTCCAAAAAGATAGGGTTTCCTTGTGAACAAATCCTTCCTTTTTTTTTTTTTTTTTTTTTTTTTTTTAAACCAAAGATGATGTCTGAAACAAATATCTAACAGACTATTCAACTTAGTTTTTTACCCCAATTTCTCAAACAGTGGTGAATATTGCCTACATTTACTGGATGAGCATAGACAATTGCGTTTTTATATTCACAGAAGAAAGTAATTTTAGAAATTGGACCAGTTTGTTTCCTTCTTTTCAGCTATTATGGGAAAATCTGTTTCTAAAGTTACTCTATCTAAATGGCTTAAAGACTGCATAACTTTAATTTATAACAAAAAAGTGCAACTACCAGGACCTACTAAAGCTCATTCAACAAGGGCAGTAGCCACTTATGCTGTGTTTCATTCTGGAGCTTCTATTGATGATACTTGTGCAGCGGCTACCTGGGCATCCCCTCATACCTTTGTTACTCATTACAAGCTGGATTTGGTCTCTAGGGGATAAGTGTCATTTGGCTTGATGGTGCTCAGGAATAATCTTCTGTGAGACCTTCCAGGATTTAGGTGGATGGGGACTCTGTCCCACAGTCAAGGATTAAGTGGAGTGAAAACATCAGGTAAAGAAGTTATGTCTTAGCATAATGTTCCAGCTGTGTTGTCCATCTTCGCTTATCCTTGACATTCCTACCCTCCTTCCCCCTGCCTTTTGGTTTCTTGGTGGAACATATCTTTTCCAAAGACTGGCTTTCCCTTTTAGGAATACAGGTATGGTCTCTGGTCTGTTACTTCTTGTCTGTCATTGTTTTATGGAAACTCTGAGGTAATCCTGCGAGGAGCATTATGGGTAAAGTTTAGCTCAAGAGTTTTGCAGGGTGTGAGCTGGAATAATGGCAGAGTCATTTCCAATATGTGGAACTGAACCCACAGTCAAGCATAAGTGAAGTTTGACAATGCAGATGGAATGTTATGGTAACACATAACGTCTTTTACACTACTTTCTCAGATTGTAGTTATTAGATTAAGACGGTAACCATTTGAAATGTGGGATCTGATAGAGCAAGTCCTGAAATGCAAAGAGTAAATATCCGAAAGAACGGACTTGTGTATACTAAGTCTGAGGTGCCATTTCTCAGAATGTTCACTTTTCTCTACTTTAAAGCAGTCTCTGAGTTGGTATATGTAAGTTCAGGGGGGTGCAGGGAGGCTTGATCCGCCCACCCCCTGCAAAAAGTTGTTTAAAGGAGAAGAGTGATGGTTGAGATTTGCTTTTCTCCTGTGTTTTTGGTCTTTTTTTGTTCCAGCTTGTTGGGCCTTGGTATTTTGAGTACTGCCATTTCATTATGAAGCCAATTAACATATCTCTGTTAATCAGGATTCTGAAATGCCTGTTGCTAACTATTGGATGTGAATTTTCATCTAAATTCTGCAGTCTGCTGTTATCTAGTTATTGCAGTTATAATGCATATATCCAACTCAATGTCAGCACCTGTGTGTTCTCTTTCTAATTTTTTACTATTGCACTTCTGCTTTTCTGCTAACTTCTCCAGTTATTGTCTCTTAATCGTGTATTACTCTCTATTGTTTATTAATGATTGCATATGCATTATTTTGATACATTCAGTTCTCTGACTTTTAAACAGGCTACTCTTGCTTTGTTCATATTGTCTAATTGTTCCTTTTTATTATTTCCCTTGTTATAGTTGAGTTTATAATTAAACTATAACTGGAAATTGTCTTAGGACCAACTCACTTAACTGGTTAACATACAAAATAAAAGTCTCCATCACTCACGCTGTTTTGTGTTTGTCCAAATGATAGAACTGTGCCACTTCATGAAACTCTAGACAAGCAACATTTGTTCCAGTGCTTTTCTGTTTCCAGCAGTTCATACATATTCAAGAGCATTATTTTTGGACTTTTACACTGATGCTGATTTCATTCCATGTATTTGTATATTTTTTATGTATTTGTATTGTTGACACTGTAAATATGATGCTGCTGTTTCACTGTTTGCAAAGTGCTTTTATATTGACATTTGTAAAGTTTTTTTCACCTTCGGACTCCACTGAAAATAGGTTAATCCCAGTTCTGTCCCGATTACCTAAATAAACCAGTTAATTTGTCTTGGTTTCCTTTGTGGTGGGAAAAATCTTTCACACCTCAGTTGTATTTCTACTTAGGTTTGACCTTGAAAGAGAGGCATGGATTTGGGAGGTTGGGGGGGGGGGGGTCAACTGTTCATCTGTTCCTGCATTAAAAGAAGAGCTGTCATTCACCCAGCACAGCTCAGTGTCCTTTAAATGTTGCAGTCTTAAAGTCACTCTATTTAGGGAATTGTTGCCTCTAATTCTTGCTTCAGAAATGTCTCCAGTACAGAGATCTGTGACATGGCCATTCTACTGTCAACTCATGGTTTTACAAAGCATTACTATCTTATGACAGGTCTAGGAGATGAGCCTTCTACACTTTTGTATGTGCAAACTTAACCTTCTGAACTGTTTGCCTTTTTCCTATCCTCCCTCTCTCTTTTTGCTTTGGTGGATTTTACGGCTTGTGATTCTGAGCATTCATATACACATCAAGAAAAAGGCGTCAGTGTTGGCTATAAAAAACATTTTGTACCTCATCAGTTGGTTTGTGAGGTGACCCTGCTCCATAGGTTCTACATACCATTCTGAAACATTCTTGTGCTTTGAGGTCCCCCATTAAGCCTCCCTTACATCAGTGAAGCATATACTTATTACTTGCCAGCATTGTAGATTTCAAGTCTAAGATTTTATAATCTGCTCCATGGAGTATAGGGTTTAAAGTCTGAGTGCATTCCAGACATCTTAAACTTGACTAGCAAGCTGAGGCCGGAGGAACCAGCTTGGATGATGGGAATGAGCGATCGACTTTGGTCTGGCATGGAGGGGGGTACATGGCATATATAAAAATGTTGGTTTTCCTTGCTTTGCAAGACATATGCTCACTTGATGGTTAGGAACAAACTGGTAAGCTTAAGGACTTTGTATCTCTCCTAGTGCTGTACATTAAATTAAGAGCTGCACTCTGGAGTGAACTGGAGCAAAAAAATGTTAAACTGGAACAGAAAAAAATATACATCCAGTCTTGTACCCACAAAGAAAAGAGCCCTGTTATAGATTAATTGATTTGGTAACGCTCTAACCATTCTTTATTGTACATGTGCTGTAAGTAATCTTTCTGTCTTGGGGGAAATAAACTTTTAATTAATTTTGTTTTAATACAGTCCATTGAGGTTCAAGATGAACTACGAAATACTCAAGATGAGCTTAAAAAGAAGGTTCAACTAGTGAATGAATTAAAGAACAATATTTTGAAGCAGGAAGCTGAAATGGTCAGAATACAGGAAAATGCTTGTGAAAGCAAGGGATCAGAATACTTGCAAGAAAAGGTAAGATTTCTGGTTAGAGTGGCAAATATTTTTAACACTTTTATATTTAACAGATAAAATTATTCTTTGTCAGCATATTACTGAAAATACTGATTTAAAAAAAAAAATCTTAAACGAGCCATCCGGTGGTGTGTAACCTTGGCTCTAGATAACTCAGTGTTGAAGTGATGCCCCAACCCTGTATGGAAAAATAGGGAACAGGGGGTTGTGGATGGATTCATGGTTTACCCCTATTGAGAAAGCTAAGGGATGTCCTTCAAGGATGCATCTGCAGTCCTTACAAATGGGTTGTCCTGTCGTCAGGCAGCCCTTCGGTCGGCCGGATTCCAAAGTCTGGGTCTGGCCTCGGCTGGTGTCGCACTTCACCCGACGTCATAGCTGCAGTTATTCGGGTATAAAGGCATCAGCCGACGCCATTTTCCCCAGTCTTTCTTGCCGCGTGGCGCCCGAAGCAGAAGCTGTTCGCAAGTGCCGGTCGGTCAGAACCAGAGATTTCTACTACCGAACGCTACTTCGAAGACTTCTAAAAAGCTAAGTACCCCGTTGGGGACTCTTTCTTGCCTCAGCCGATGTCAGAAAAAGTGAATAACTGTTTAACTTGTGGGAAACAAATACCTCATAAAGATTTCCACTCTTACTGCTTACCCTGTTTAGGCCCAGACCACGACGTAGTAGCTTGTCTAGCCTGTGCTTCTTTTAACCGGCGGACGCTTAGACGTCGGTCTGAATTTGCTGAGGAGTTTTTTGGCTCCAATTTCGCTTATATTATGCCGTCGGATCCTCCGACTACGCAAATGTCTAAAAAACGCAAAGAAAAGGACCGACACTCGCGGTCCGCGGTTTCGGCCGAAACTGCGGTTAAACCAACCGTGAGTGTCTCAGTTTCGGCTGAAACCGAGCAAACGGTTCTTCCTTCAGCCGAAAACTTACCTTCTACCGAGGCCTCTTCCAACCTGGTGGAGTCGGCCTCTGAAATCCCTCCTGCTGTTGCAGTTTCTCAGGAACTATCTGACACTATTCCCTTGGATATTTCAACCCCTGCACGTGGAGCTGCTAGGCCACCTGCAGCCATGTCCATTAAGGCCTTTGCCAGGGCTAAAGCAGCTAAGACTACTAAAACTATGCCTGCTAAGCCCCCCTCTCACAGGCCTAGCTCTAGTTCACAGATGCTTAGTTTAGCAGAGGATCTCATTTCTTTAATCCGGGGATCCCAACCTCATCCAGACAGGGCCTCTCAGCCACGTCCTGAGAAGAGGCCTAGAGCAGAGCCCCCTCAACCTATTTCCACAGATGAATCCTCTGATGATTCAAATGATACAGACCCTCCAGAGGCTCCTTTCTCCCCTTATGAAGACTCTGATGCTGAAGAGTCCATCCCTTCTGCCTCTCCGCCTGAGGAATTTTCTTTTGGGGAAACCTTGCATGCTATGAGGGAACAATTTCAGTGGCAGGGCCAGGATTTTTCAGACTCCAGAAAAAGGCTTAGAACCTTTCTGCATTTACCACAACATAGGCCTTTAGCCATTCCTCCAGTTTTCTGTTGTAGATGATGCATTTAATGATGCTTGTACTGCTCCTGATTCTCTACCTCTGGCCCCTGCTAAGCCTGATAGATACTACAGGGTCCCGGACACGCATTACCATTTGTATAAGGCTCCTTTCGCAGATCCCGAGACTATCTCCCAAGGGCCTAAGGCTGTAGCAGCTACCTCTGCTAAAAACCCCCTCCCCTCTGAAAGGGAATCCAGATCCTTAGAGAGATGGGGTAAGAAAGTTTACACTTCTGCTACTCTTTCAGCTAGGGCCTTGAACTGTCAATTTCACATGATCCAGTATCAAGAATTTATGCTAGACCAGTTAACCAAAAAACTGTCCTCTGATGAAGCATTAGACAAAAAATCTGTTCAGGAAATGGTACATAACATTCAGTAAGTCAGTAACCATTCTTTAAAATGCGGCTATGATGCACTGGAGGCTTCCTTTAGATCAGCCATGACTGGCACAGTTATCAGAAGGCATGCATGGTTAAAAGAGCAGGCCTTGCCAGGCCATGTCAAGTCCAAACTATTAGATGCTCCTATGGATAAGATCAATTTGTTTGGCTCTCCTGCACAACAGGTGCTGAAGAAGATGGAAGAGAAGGCAAAATCTGTCCAAACAGTTAAAGATTTCTTACAGGTCCAACCACCAAGGTTTAGCAGAAATTGGCCCTCCAAGAATTGGTCCTTTCCAGACTCCTCCAGAACTCAGAGAGGCAGGAATAGGCGTTCAAGAGGCAGAAACCAATCCAGGGGTGCCTACAGGGGACGCCAGTGGCAGGGTAACAACCAGCGAAGTACAGCCACAGACAAAGCCACCATCGCAATTACAGGGCAATCACAGTGACTTGGCACTCGCTCCGCCTACCAGGGAACAACTAGAAGCACCCTTAGGCGGGAAGCTAGCCTTATTTTCAATAAACTGGCATTACATCACAAGAGACAAGTGGATTTTACAGACAATAGACCAAGGCTACAGGTTTCACTTCCATACTCTACCAGGGAAGAGAGAAATGCCAAACCTACCTCCAAATCAAAAGACAGAAGGTCTAAAACAAATATCTCAATTATTAAGGATGAGAGCTGTGGAAAAGGTACCATCTATGGAGCAAGGAAAGGGATTTTACTCCAGACTTTTCCTGGTACCAAGAAAAGAGAGCAAATGGAGGCCTATTCTCGACCTGTCCGCTTTAAACACTTTCCTCATTGTTCCAAAATTCAAAATGCTGACTCTACAGCAGCTTCTTCCCATGCCGGGCAAGGAGTCTTGGCTGGTAACTCTAGATCTCAAGGAGGCATACCTGCACGTCCCCATACAACCAATTTGCAGAAGATACCTCAGATTTTTTGCAGGATCAGAGCATTATCAATTCTCAGCATTGCCCTTTGGCTTATCTACTGCGCCCAGAGTATTCACGAAATGCCTGGCATCAGTAATTGCTCATTGCAGGCTTCAGGGAATCCAAATTTACCCCTACCTGGACGACTGCCTGATACAAGCGGACAACAAAAACAAGCTAACAGAAGACTTACAAAAAGTAATTTACCTGCTACAAGCCCTGGGATATACAGTCAATATAAAAAAGTCAAGACTAATACCATCCCAAAGAATAACCTTTTTGGGTGCAGACCTGGACACATCAAAACAAATGGCATTCCTAACAGTAGAAAAGCAAGAGCAACTACCTCTCTACTTCTTGGCATTAACAAAGCAGAACCATCTAACAGCAAGAAAAGTACTGCAAGCCCTGGGCTTCATGGCATCCTGCATAATACTGGTCCCTCATGCCAGACTGCATATGAGAAAGCTACAGTGGTACCTAAAGAATTTATGGTCTCAACACAAACACAGCCTAGAAACCAAAATTCCAATTATCCCATGCCTGAAGCAAGAGTTCCTATGGTGGGTTCAGGCCTGCCAATCAAACACAGGATTGCCCTTCTACAGCATTCAACCAAGCCAAACCATCACGACGGACGCCTCAGACCTCGGTTGGGGGGCCCACATGCTGGACAAGTACATACAAGGCTTATGGACTCGAGACCAGCTGCACCTGCACATAAATCTAAAGGAAATGCTGGCAGTAAAATTGGCAATCCAGACATTCAGACCATTTCTCCGAGAAGGTCAATTGATGATAAGGACAGACAACACCACAGTTATGTGGTACATCAACAAACAGGGAGGCACACATTCGTACCCTCTATGCCGGATGGCACTGGAACTATGGAATGTGGCTCTGAGCTACAACATTCAGTTACAAGCTATTTTTGTACCAGGAAAAGAAAACATTCTAGCAGACATATTAAGCAGGACTACCACGGATGCCCACGAATGGATGCTGCATCCAGACATCTTCAAAGCCATTACAAGAAAATGGGGACGTCCAGAAATAGACTTATTTGCATCCCCACGCAATCACCAGCTAAAGAAATTCTGCACAAGGACGTACCACCCACTTGCTTGGAAGGTGGACTCCCTATCTTTCAGTTGGAAAAACCTGACAGCATATGCATTCCCACCACTTCCTTTGATGCACAAGGTGCTATTGAAGATCAAAGAGGACCGTCCAAGGATCATTCTGATAGCTCCAGACTGGCCAAGGCAACATTGGTACCCATTACTAAGGAGCATGTCTCGGGAACTAATATGGACTCTACCCCTGGTTCCATTGCTGTTAACACAGAGCAACTACAACATCCTGCATCCAAACCTGAAAACTCTGCAGCTGACTGCCTGGAACATCACATAAGATCAATAAACCCAAATTTATCCCAAAGGGTTAAAGACATTATCCTTGAGGCTCGCAGACCCTCAACAAGAAAAAATTATGCAGCAAAATGGAAAAGATATCTCATTTGGAGTACTGCAAAGGGAGAAGATGTGTCACTGGTAAACATAGCCAGCATCTTGGAATACTTGGCAGAGCTCTTCCACACAGGCCTGTCCTATTCTGCCATCAAGATACATGCATCAGCTATTTCAGCAGAATACAGCTTGGATCCTCCTGTCTTCTCACATCCTCTGCTCAGGCAGTTTCCGAGAGGAATTAAAAATATAAAACCTCCAAGGAAACCACCATTGCCAGCATGGGACTTGAACTTTGTGCTAGAGAAATTGACACTTCCTCCTTTCGAACCAGCAGCAACAGCAGAATTACAATACTTATCATGGAAGACTGCCTTCCTGCTGGCAATCACTTCAGCAAGAAGGGTATCTGAACTACAGGCATTAATGGCAGTGAAACCCTTCCTGATCTTCCATCAAGATAGTGTCCATGAGAACAAATCCTACATTCATGCCTAAGGTGGTATCCAGTGTGTCTTTAAATCAGGCTATCCACCTACCTACATTCTTCCCCAACCCACAGAACAGGGGAGAAAGACTGTTGCATACCTTGGATGTACATAGACAGTTACGCTACTACCTGGACAGAACCAAGGGCAATAGAAAAACTGACCAGCTACTGGTAGCATATGCAACAGGAAGGGAAGGAAAAGCAATTTCAAAACAGACAATCTCCAAGTGGATAGGAAATTGCATTAGATTTTGTTACTCCTACCATGGAAAGAAAACTCCGGAGAACATCAGGCCTCACTCTACAAGGGCTACAGCCACTACCACAGTTTTCTTACGAGGAGTGGCTACCAAGGACATTATAGCGGCTGCTACTTGGACCTCCGTGCATACATTTGCCAAGCATTATAATTTACCTTTATACTCTAGATCCCGAGCAGGTTTTGCCACTGCTGTTTTGCAAGGGATCCTAACTACACCATAATCTCTTTTTTCCTCCTCCCCTAATTTGGCTATGGTATTCTACCCATTTGTAAGGACTGCAGATGCATCCTTGAAGGACATAGTACAGTTTTGTACCTACCATAAATGTAGATGTCCGATAGGAATGCATCTGCAGTCAGGATTACCCACCCACCTTCCCCTCTGTGGTACTCCTAGGGTATTTGCCCATCTTATAGCTAGCTGGGGGGATCTAGTATGGTGTATTTGTTTGTATATATGTACATACATGCTTATTTTTTGTGTTTGCTCTCTACTATTTGGAATCATTGGCATTTATCCAAATTTAGCCTTCCAAGAGGGCACCTGGCATCTGGGGCAAGAACCACTGAGGAAAATGGCGTCTGCTGATGCCTTTATACCTAAATAACTGCAGCTATGACGTCAGGTGAAGTGCGACACCAGCCGAGGCCAGACCCAGACTTTGGAATCCGGCCGACCGAAGGGCTGCCTGACGACAGGACAACCCATTTGTAAGGACTGCAGATGCATTCCTATCGGACATCTACATTTATGGTAGGTACAAAACTGTACTTTTTGTATTTTTGGGATCCACCCCTAGCAGAATGCTAACAGTATTTCATGGCTATATAAATAGCCTAACTTTGTCCTAGCTCTTGCGTTCAAGTTTCTTTTAAAGTGCCTACACACTAGACACTTAAGAAAAAACGAAATGCAAATAGCGATACAAAAATTAAAAACCATAAATATTATAGTGAAGACTAAAAAGTACGATCAGATAAAGTGCTCTCAAGGTAATCCTGGTGCAAGAAAAGACAGGTGAGCAATTCCAAATCAGTCATTACAGGCTAAGTTAAAAGGTTTATAAAGCCCACTTTAACCTAGTAAACAGGAGGGGCAGGATTCCAGTAGTGCAATCCTTGATAAAGAAAACAAATAATGATGTTAAGTTGTCTATCTCGACTTCATTCTTGCTGGTTGGGTTCGGAGCCGATCCTCAGCTCCGACTCGGCCATCTTCAAAAGCTCGAGAGCTGCATACTTGCTCGAGGTCACCCCATATTCCATGATGCCTGGCGCTAGATACCCAGATCTCGTTTGCCACTTCTGCTGCGAGGTTGTCTACTGGCTCTGGTCGTATATTTTCATTATTTAATCGTTTTTGATCAATATTGATAGCTCATTAGTGTAGATTGTTTAGACTAGTTAATCTTTAGATATATAAATACTTGTAGTTTTCTTTTTCAAACTTCCCCTATCCCTTCAGAAAACTCGTTTTTGTTAGTTTTCCTCTCCCCCCTCTCTCTCTCTTCTGAAGTAGCCGTTTAAGTTAGAGGCTAACCTATTTTTCTTTAAAAAAAAAAAAATATATATATATATACATATAATAGTATTTACTTAGTTTAGTCTTCTTATAGTTGTTAGACTATTGTGTGTATCCTTCACTGTTTTTGGGTGTGGTAACTTTGTGTGTGTGCTTTTTTATAGTTACTATACTTAAATTGTTATAGCAGTGTATTGTGTTTGGTATCCCTTTTTTAAGTATGTCCAAGGATACCAAGGTGTCCGGATTCAAGAAGTGTGATTCATGCTCTCAGAAGATGTCTCTGACAGATGGTCACACTTCTTGTGTCTATTGTCTCAGCGCCATGCACCTGCAGGACTCTTGTTAGGTTTGCCATGCCTTCAGCCCAAGAGTCCTGCAGGAGCATAAAAATAAGTTAATCCTACGTGGATTACTCAAGCAGGATTCACCAGCAAAGCCTCAGCCCGTGAAGGCCTCTAAACCCCCAAAATCTTCGTCTCCCAGTTCGGAGTCATCGATGGGTGAAGCTGTTTCTTCAGCCTCTGTTCCGGCCGGAACTGATTTACCTGCCTCCCAGTTGGTTCCGACTCCCCCTTTGGAGCCGACTGGGAGTCTAAAGAGATCTAGGTCTCCCTCCCTGGAGTCGATACGCTCGGCTCCGAGGTCTCCTCTGCTCCAGTCGGAGCACAGTCATTGATCCCAGTCTTCTCGGTCCTCAAGACTATCCGATCATGACGTGGAGAGAGTGGTCAGTAGGCTGTTAAAGTCACAGGCCCTAGAAAAAATGTTGTCCAGCCCCCCCTCATCAGGTGTCGGCTCCGTCCATATCTGCTGTTATTCCTCCTCTTCCTTCCTTGAGCTCGGAGCCGGAGTTCGAGTCGTGGAACCATCGGCACCGATACCTTCTGCTTTGGTTCCGTCTGCTCCGATCACTTCTTTGGTACTGTCCTTGGAAGTGTCTGGATGCTGAGACTCCCTTGGCTCCGAGGGGGCGAGTGTCATCGGACCCTTGTCCGACCCCGTTCTCCCTCTCGGAGCTTCGGCGCAGATGAGCTCAGCTCCTACATCGGCTTCGGAGCCATCCCCTTTGGTGCGAGAGGGATTCCAGTCTCTTCGGAACCGGAGCCTTCTCGGCATCCAAGCAGGGATGCCTTTGAGGTCATGAGGAGCGTGCTGGCTCCTGAGTCAGCCCCACGATCATCCCCACTGCGTCTGCCTCTGTCCCTCCTCCAGACCCCAAGAGTTGGGGAACCAACGCTCCAGGGCACCCCCTTGGGTGTATCTACCTCTTCCGAGGCCTCCCCTGATCATTCAGAGGAGCCACCTCGTAAGAGGAAATGCAAGAGGAAGCATGTTGACTCCCCTGAGTCTGTCACGTCCGATACCGACTTGGAGGATTCGGAAAGGTCCCTGAGATCCCCCTCTGAAGATAACTCCTTTTCAGACATCCTTGAGATGCTTAGGCAGAGGGGCAACTGGACTACCCTAAGCCGCTCCGAGGATGATTCGGTATTCCTGGACGCGTTTGGTTCCCGACCTTCCACCTCCTGGTTGTCTCCGCCTTTCGACCCATTCATGTACATGTTTGCTCGGAAGGCGTGGTCATCTCCAGACACAGTGGAACCCACCCCCAGAAGACCTCTCTAAATTCATAATGGCACCACAGGATAAACAGTTTTTGACCAAAGTTGTCCCTGTTGATGCCATGGTGGTAGCGGCGGCCACGAAGAAGGAGTTGGCTGAAACTTCATCTGTCCATCCCCCTAACAAGGAGTCCAGAATGATGGACAGATACAGGAAGCGAATGTTCTCTTCAGCAACTTTTTCTATGAGGTCTCATAATTACTTGTGCCACTTTACCCTCCATCAAAGGGATCTCCTTAAGGAGCTCGGAGATACCCTCCAAGATCCATCAGCTGAGGGGGCCCGGGCTAAGGCAGCCTCCCAGCTGGCGACTCTTAATTCAGTGGTGAACTCCTCCATGAGGCTCATTTCTTGTGCAGCCGATGGTGCGAGTAGAGCCGCAGGCACAGGTGTTGCTCTAAGGAGACACGCTTGGATGCGGCTATGTAACTTTGTGGAACCTTTCAGAGCGTCTTTCACAAACACCCCCTTTGATGGATCCTCTCTTTTTGGATCACAGGTGAAGGACACCCTTACCAGGTGTGAACAGGAAGGCAAGACTCTCTCTCTGCCGTGGGAGTCTGTTTTTCCACTCCTTCCAGACCATATCCCAAGGGTCAGAAGAGCGGAAAGATGTGGTTCTGGAAATCTCAGGGAGCCTTGCCGGACACACGTGGTGAGTTCCCATCCAGGGGCAGAGGAGGGAACAATAGATGCCGCCCTCATGGCAGAGGGGGTTCGCAAAACCAGGGCAGCAGAGAATCCTTCTCTGAGAAGCCCTCCCACCATCCCTGAAGGGTTGCCCGACTGCTCACCTCCGGAGGCAGTCGGGGGAAGATTATCACTGTACCCAAGAGCCTGGCAAGAAATAACACAAGACAAATGGGTACGGTCAGTTCTATCCGGAGGCTACAGAATACCCTTCATTCTCACTCCCGTAAAGTCATACAAGTCCCTTCCAGATGTTCCACCCAATCTAAGGGACCAAGCAGTACAAGAAATTTCAGAACTGCTAAGAAAAAGAGCCGTCCAGCAAGTCCCAGCAGACCAGCAAGAATCCAGAATTTACTCAAGGTTCTTTTTTGTACCAAAAAAGACAGGGGACTGGAGACCCATTCTGGATCTCAGCAGACTGAACAGGTCTGTACAAAGAACCAAGTTTCAGATGGTCACGCTACAGTTCATTATGCCCTTTCTGGGTCAGGACAGTTGGATGTGCTCTATAGATCTTCAGGACACGTACTAGCACGTCAAAATGGACAGATGCTCCAGAAGATTCCTCTGCTTCCGGCTGGGAGCCAGCCATTACCAGTTCAGAGCTCTGCCCTTTGGTCTCACCACAGCCCCCCGGGTGTTCACCAAATGCATGGGAGTAGTTACCGCTCACCTGAGATGGCAAGGATTCCAGGTGTTTCCATATCTAGACGACTGGCTCCTTACTGCTACCACCAGGCATCACCTTCTGCGAGCCAGAGACTTCACTGTTGACACTTGCTCCAGACTAGGTATCTCAATACATTTCAAAAAGTCTGCATTATCGCCCTGTCAGCCTATCACCTTTATAGGCGCAAATTTAAATACAAAAGACATGTCAGCGAGCCTTCCACCAGACAGGGTATTAGTGATTCGTCAACATGTGCAAGTCTTATTAGCTTGCAAGAGAATTCAAGCCAGGTTCGTCCTCCAAACTCTAGGTTTCATGGCAGCAGCTATCATACTTGTTCCTCTAGCTCGTTTTCACATGAGGATCCTCCAGTGGCTGCTTTTCACCCAATGGTTCTTCCAGCAGCTTCCCATGTCTCACATGATTATGATCACAGAAGCATGCAAAAAGCACCTTGCATGGTGGATGATCTCCACATCAGTACTCCTAGGCAGACCATTTGTACTTCCTCCTCCAGTTGCTGCGGTTACCACGGATGCTTCCCTGATCGGGTGGGGGGGGGCATTATCAGGGCAGGACAGTCCAAGGCAGCTGGCAACCTCACGAGTACCACCTGCATATAAACTTCTTGGAGAATGAGGGCTGTGCTTCTAGCGTTGCAAGCTCTACAGGACTCTCTTCCTACTGGGACCATTGCAATTCAAACGGACAATATGTCAGCAGTGTGGTACATCAACAAGCTGGGCGGAACAAAGTCCTACCCCCTATGTCGAGAAGCACTCAGACTCTGGCAGTGGGCGATCTCTTCCCAACGGTTTCTGATCGCAAAGCACATCCCTGGGAAGTCCAACGTCATAGCAGACAGACTGAGCAGAGCAGTTCTCATGCCTCATATGAGTGGTCTCTGAATCAAGTAGTTACGGACCAGATATTCCGCAAATGGGGCCAGCCTTGCTTCGACCTTTTTGCCACCCCCTTCAACAGCAAATGTAACAAATTCTTCTCTCTCCATCCACTTCCCAGACATTCCCCCAGAGACGCTCTAGTCCACGATTGTCCTCGGGGGCTTCTTTATGCATTCCCTCCATTTTCCCTTATTCCAACCTGATACAGAAAGCTACCGTTTTGGGCTGCAAAATGATCCTCGTTGCTCCTTAATGGCCTCGACAAATATGGTTCCTGTTCCTGCATCATCATCTTCTAGAGCAGCCTTGGACTCTGGACCCAGTTCCAGACCTTCTGATCCATTAATCGGGCGGGCTGCACCATTCCCTGCAATCTCTTCCGCTCACTGCTTGGTTGCTCCACTTCCAACCTTAGCCAGGCTTCCAGATATCTCCCCGTCTGTGCGGGAAATTATTTTATCATCGCACAAGTCTACCACTAGAAAAACTTATGCTAGTAAGTGGAAACCTTTTTCTTCCTGGGCAGAGACTGAGTATAGACTCCTTTCAAGCCCCTATACACTACATTTTGGATTTTCTTGCGGAACTCTTCCATTCTGTGTCCGCTTCCGCTACAATTAGAGTTCAGTTAGGTGCAATTTCAAATTTTCACATTGGCCTGTCGGGAAATAATATCTTGTCGCACAAGCTGTGTAAAGCCTTTCTCCAGTGAGAGATCCTCCACCTCCGTGGGATCTAAATTTTATGTTAGCTTCTCTAATATTGCCTCCCTTCGAACCTGCAGCTTCTTGTTCACTGAAGTTTTTATCATGGAAAACTCTCTTTCTGGTAGCCATTACTTCAGCCAGAAGAGTTTCGGAACTGCAGGCTCTTTGTTCCCGTCCTCCGTATCTAGTGTTCCACAATGATAGGGTTGCTCTCAGGACGAATCCTTCCTTTCTTCCTAACGTCTCTTCAGAAAATAACTTGAATCAGTCCATAGACCTCCCTGTGTTTTTTCCCAACCACTCCAACAGGGCAGAATAGAAATTGCATGTTGGATGTTCACAGGCGACTACGCTTTTATTTGCATAGAACTAAGGACATCAGAAAATCAGATCAACTTTTTCTTTCTTATGCTGAGGGTAAACAAGGTCTTCCAGTCTCAAAAGTAACCTTGTCCAGGTGGTTGACTTCTGTCATCACATTCGTCTATCAACTGAGGAATAAAGAATTGCCTGTTAAACCAAAAAGTCACTCCACCAGAGCTTTAGCCACTTCTGTGGCTTTTCAGGCTAGGTTGCCCATGGAATCTATTTGTGCTGCGGCTACGTGGGCCAACCCACATACTTTCATTTCGCATTATAAGTTGGATTTGGTTTCCAAGAACAGAGCTGATTTTGGTTCCACTGTTCTGAAGAGTTTGTTCCGATGAGCCACCCAGGTTTTTAGGTGCTAGGGACGCTGTCCCAACCAGCAAGAATGAAGGCGAGATAGACAACTTAACATAAAGAAGTTATGTACCTACCATAGCATTCCATGTTAGTTGTCTTCTTCTCGCCTTCTTTCTTGCGTCCCACTCTCCATCCCCCTATACTTGTAGACCGAGAAGAGTTCCTTATAGTTTTTTGTTCGCTGGCTGAGTCTTCTCTGGCTATTCCTTTCTGTCTAGTAGCTCCTCTGGAAGTTTTATATTTTTCAGAATAGGATCCTTTCCTTTATTATATCTGCAGTTAGTCTTACCAAACGAGATCTGGGTATCTAGCTCCAGGCATCATGGGATATGGGGTGGCCTTGAGCCAGTATGCAGCTCTTGAGCTTTTGAAGATGGCCGAGTCAGAGCCGAGGATCAGCTCCGAACCCGACCAGCAAGAACGAAGGTGAGAAGACAGCTAACATGGAACGTTACGGTAGGTACATAACTTCTTTTTTTACTCCATCCAAGTCTCTGGAAATAGTAGCAATCCCAGGCTAACTGAATTGTCTGAGGTGGTTAACAGCAGCAGTTCTCTTAGATAAGGGACCAGTTGGCCATGTAGGGCTAATTAGGCCAGGATCAGAACTTTTAACATCTTTTAAATATTTAATGGAAACTGTCACCCTGTTACCTATTAAACTGTACTGCATGGAGCACCCCACTTACATTCAAAAAACACTAAATATATCCCAGTTTCGCACTAATTCAGAGTAGGACCCAACCTTAGCAGCACTTAATTGCTAATCACTCCTTACATGTTGTTAAGGTTTTGTGTGCTCTAAAAGAAGACTGCTTTGACCAGTAAATAACATCTTCATTCAACTCCTGTTTTTGCCTACTGTCTGCTAAAGTGCAGACCCATTTTGAATTAAACTGCTTCTCTTAGACAGGGAATGCATAAGGACCTCAATTACTTCTCCCTCTACTTTACTGGCTTTGAGAAATGGAACACATCATCTTGTTTTTTTTTTTTTTACTCTAATATTCGACGTATTACATGAAGAGGCTAAATCCCCATCAGCTACAAAGAATTAAGATCGGATCTCTGACTGTAATGAATTGTGTGTTCTCTATATGGATACCAAGATTTACCTCTTGAGCTTTGTTCTCGTGATGAATTTTTTGACATCCATGTCTCAAATACATAATATGCTTGTTACGGTCGGTTATCCGATCATAATAATCTCTATCATTCACTACCAGGGTTAACACTTCACTGCATTCTCGATACAGCTCTACTTCCATTCAGTCTTTTTTGTCAGTCTCTCACTTGTATTACTCTTCCCAGTTGTTGTTCACTGGCATGGTTAGTACTTCACCATATGTATTTATAAGTCTATTTTATGTTTTCATTAGTCCATCAGTTGTATTATTCTCCCAAGTTGTTGTTCACAAGAATGGTTAAACACTTTCGTAATACTCTGCTTATTACTTATTCATATTTTCGAGCTGTACTTTTATCATTTAATTTATCTGATAATTAATTGTTTTAATAACATCTGATCTGAGTATCCTTTATGCATACATGATCTCTAGGAAACAAACATGCAGTGAAGAAAGTACATGTCATTAGCAAATAGTTTGTTTTCTAAACATCTACTGTATCTGTAATACATATAATAAAATCGAAGAAATGTATCAACTCCTCTCATAATCTGCCGAATGCAAATGCCTGTACAGTTGAGAGTCTATTATCCAAACTAATTGGGACCTAGGGTAGTTCGGATAATCAGACTGTTAATAATCAGGCATATAATTGAACCTAATTAAAAAAAAAAAACTTCTAAAAATATTTTTGATGAACATTAAATAAGAAAAATAGAACACATTTTTACTATAAGTACAAAACAGTACAGTATATTATTGTAGTGCAAGCTCACAAAACATGCACAAGCGAATATGTATAACATTTTCATATTCAGACTTTGATTTTTCCTACCCGAAAACTTTGGAAGGCTGCGTTCGGAAAATCGATGTTTTGGATAATAGAGACTTCTGTCTTTATCTGCGTTAAAAGTAACAAGCAAATCAAATGGTTATAGGTATCCCCTTTACATTGTGTATTTCAAATATTGTTTACTGAAATGGTTAATATTTCACCATAGTTTTACTGAAACTTAAAATATTACTGTATTACTTCTCTACATTCTGTCATATTGAACTTCCTTGAGTACAACTGAAATGTAATGTACTTTTTTTTTTTAAGTTGTAAACACTTCAAAGTCACAAAGCATGGTTATCAAGAAACATTCAACTCTACCAACAGACCATTTTTGTTGTTTATTTTGGGTTTCCACTGCTATTGCTGACTTCAGATTTTTTCAGTGCCTGTTCTCAATGATCTTAATCCCTACAGCTCCACAGTGTAATGTACATCAGGAAGGTCCCCTGCTGAGGGAGCAGCTATTTATGGAGGGTTCCAGGGAAATCACTTTCCAGGTACTGTGGAGCAGTACGGCATAGGTGAGCTGTCACACTGTGTGCCACAATGAAGTTTTTCCTTTTTGCTAACCTCTCCCAGCATCCTGACATCAAGTGTTGGCTGGGCAGGTGGTAAGGAGCAGTCTGTACTTGCCAACCCTGGGCCCCTCAAGCAGCTTGCCTCTCCAGTTCCCCCACACACTTAGCTTAGATGATGTTTGTTGCTTGTGTACTGAGATTCACCAGGATTCAGGTAGAGCTCTGCCTAGCACATTGCCTCCACTCAAGGAGAGAGATGCCCATCCTCCATTCCTACACTGTCATGCTGCCAAGCAACTAATCAGACTCTGGTGTCTTGTTACCATAGTCAGGGCTTTATTCCTCTGTGATTCCTGCAGAGGCAATCTGGGCTTAAATAATATTATTTATATATATGCATATATATACATATATATACATACACACACATATATATATATATATATATATATATATATATATATATATAGAGAGAGAGAGAGAGAGTTAGATGATATTGTTTGTAATTGCAAAAGTTTACCATCAGTGTATATGAAAAACTTAAGCTTATCCAATGCAGAATACCAGCTTTTAACCTTTTTAAGTTTATTCTTGGGCCAGCTTTATACTGATCTGCATTTCATAATTGTATATTCCCTCTGCAGGACTGAGCCCCAATGGGTCATCTGCCTGTGCCCATTCAGCCCATTTGTTTCAACGTAGTCAGAACCAGGAAATCTCCATGCTAAATGACAGCCCTATAGCCCATTTATTCCTGCCTGGGAATCCTGATGTGCTCATTCAGTCCACAGTAAGAGTTGGGTGATAAGACAACAAGCCAGCTTGCTTGTTCTGAGGGGTAGTCTACTCTCTTTGCCAGCAGAGCATCCCTCTACTCCTATAGCAGCTCTTTAGAGTTCCACTATTTACTGGTCTTCGAGAGTAAGCATGCCTCCAGATGCTGAGTTTTTCTTAGCTTACTGCGTAACTTGCACACAGTTGCACTTGCATGTTCGGCTCATGCTCCATGGTACAGAGCACCTGCTGCTCCTGCTAGGTTTCACTCGTGGTCTGCTAGTGCAGATTTACCATCTGAACCCGAGTCTGGAAAAGCAAGCATTTTACAAGACCCACCTTAAAACTACTCCACTTTCCTATCTTAATTTTCACATTTCATCAGATCTGTTTTTCCTCACCTTTAGAACTGTACTGTTTTAAGTTTCACTTTTATTCCAGTTAAATGTTTGTCAGCCTCCTCATTTTGGATGATTGTCATAGAGGTGTTGCACACAGTCTCCAACATTTGCTGTTTAACATGTTCAGTGAATGCCTGCTAGCTGTGTGTAGAAGCTCCACTTCATCCATTGCAGTCATTCCCATAAACACACTTCAAACAGAGCAATCATGTTCCACAGCTCAATTATATATGGCTTCCAAGCTATTTGCAACCTGTCACATTCAGCCTTGATGCTTTTTGTTTTCTGTTGTCTGCAGTAATAAAAAAAGCAATTTCCACTTAGAAGCTTGCAACTAACTTCTAAGGAATACTTAATTCCACCAACACATCTTATTTCTTACATTACCAATCAAAGATACTTTTGCTTTTTAGTCTACCACAAACCAGGTTAACAGCCTAACTTTGGAGACTAGAGAGAGAAGCTCCAACTATGAGCGGTTTGGATACCGGGCAGGAAAGGGTAGGAAGAAGAATTGAGCAATCTTTGTGTATCCTTAGTGAAGGATCTAGTGGTGCAGTGGCTGTTCCAGCAAAAGCAAGCAAAGGCTTGCAGTTGAAACATCATAAGAAGAGATGATTGCCTGACTTGTCAAGTCTTTGACAACAGCCCTCAGCAGTGTCTGGGTGGGTTGCATTCACATGCAGGGGGAGGGCATAGTAGTAGTCTTTCTAATGTAGAAGGCCATGTCGGGTATTAAAAGGTATGGTTAGGGCCATAAACAGAAAAGTTCTCATGGTTACCTTAATTACTGCTTCAGTGAGTGGCACTCTCCCTGTGAGTTACAAGTGGGTTGATTGTTGAGAGTTAATGGTAGCCAGTGGGGGAAAGAATAAAAATGTTTACCAGAAAAAATTTAATAAACTATAATATTTAGCTGTTTTTTAACTTTCAGATAAATAGAATAACTCAGGGTAACAGCGGACTGCAACAAGCAATGTACATGCATCCTTTTCGTATTTTTTGAATTCTTGTTTCTTTTCTGACCCCAGACAGACTCAGTCCCTCAGACATGTGTTATACGTTGTTCAGATCCTATATCCCCCTGCAGAATCAGTTCTTTGGGAGTTGGGGTCCATGGCGGCCACAATTACCCTCATTCCCATGGCTCGTCTGCATGTGAGGGTACTTAATGGACCCTAGTGGTCCAGTGATCTTTACTAGATCTACCATTATCCCATCCAGTTCATGTGTGTCAAACTTGCAGAGATTCACTTCTCTGGCAGCTTCAATCCTGTGATCCTCTTCTTGGTCATTCCTTTATCCTCCCGGCCCCAGTGACCATGGACACCTCCCTACTTGGAGGGGTGGGGCATTGCATGGGAAGGACAGTACCAAGGGACATGGTTTCCCCTGGAGACCAAACTGCATGTCAACGTTCTGGAGATGAGGGCAGTCTTCTCCGAAGGACAATTGCTATCCAGACAGACAATATGTCTGTAGTTTGGCACATCAGGAAACCGGGGGGGACCAGGTCTTATCCTCTTTGTTGTGAAGCCATGAGATTGTGGGAGTGGGCGATCTCCACCGGCCGTTTTTTGGTGGCAACGCACATTCCAGGGAGGTGCAACATTCTGGCGGACAGGCTCAGCAGATGTATTCTTATGCTTTACAAGTGGTCTCTGAATCCTTCAGTAGTGGAACAGATCTTCCTAAAGTGAGGTTGCCCTTGCTGAGATCTATTCGCTTCTCCTTCCAACGCTAAGTGCAGTCAGTATTTTGCTCTGAACCCTTCTCTGGTGGAGCCCCCCCGCCCTCCCCAGAGACTATGTGGTTCATGCTTGGCCCTCCGGTCTTCTGTATGCTTATCCTTCACTTCTCCTGATCCCAAAGTTCATTCATTAAGCGTGACTGCTGGGGAGCTTGGTCATCCTCATTGCCCCCTTCTGGCCTCGCCAAGTATGGTTCCCCACTCTGTGGTCTCATGTCGAATATTCTCCTTGGACACTAGATCTGGTTCTGTATCTGATTTCGCATCCCTCAGAGATCCCACACCCAGATCTAGTCAGTCTGAAGCTTACAGCTTGGCTGCTCCAGTTCCAGTGATAGCTAGGACTCCTGGGCTTTCTTCTCCAGTTAATATTTTGGTAGCGGCTCACAAATCATCCACTGGGAAAGTTTACTCCAGTAAGTGGAAATGTTTGGTTTTTCGATATGGGCGTCTCACCGTGATTTGGATCCTGTCACTGCTACAGTTTCCGCTAACCTGGAGTTTTTAGCAGATATTTTTCATGAAGGTGCCAGCTTTTCTACAGTTAAGGCTCAGCTGGCAGCTATTTCTAACTTTCATGTAGGAGACAGTTCGGCTTCCCTAGTTTCTTCCAAGCTTTGTAAAGCCTTTTTGAAAGGCACCTTTTTACTTCGGCCTCCAATCAAGGATCTTACACCACGGTGGGATCTTGCTCTAGTTCTACAAGCTCTGGTTTTTTTCCCCTTTGAACCTGCAGCTACAGTGGATTTGCAGTTTCTGTTTTGAAAGCCTTTCTGGTTGCTATTACTTCGGCCAAAAGAATGTCAGAGATTCAGGCCTTATCTGTTAACCCTCCTTATATGGTGTTCTATAAAGATAGGGTGTCCTTACGCATGAACCCTTCCTTTCTTATGAAAGTGGCTTTAGAATCCAACATTAATCAGGTTATCAGTCTCCCTGTCTTCTTCACCAACTTCCAGAATAAAGGAGAGTATAAGTGACACTTGCTTGACTTTCATAGGCAGTTGCACTTTTATTTGCATAGAACAAAGTCCATTCAGAAACAAGTGGGATCAACTTTGTTTCTTTTTTAAGCCCTTCTTAGGGAAATTTGTGTCAGAAGTGACTGTTGCTTGTTGGATCTCAGTGCATAGTTCAGGCGTATACAGCCAAAGGTTTATCTCCACCAGGTCAAATTATGGCACATTCTACTAGGTCTGTGGCTACTTCAGCAACCTTTTAGTGTAGGATTTCCTTGAATGACATTTGCTCTGCGTCAACTTGGGCATCTTTGCACATTTATTTCCCACTATAAGTTGGATCTCCTGTCCAGAAGCATGGCATCTTTTGGTTCTGCTGTGCTTCTGAATATCTTTCCATGAGGACTCCCAGGGTCTTGTGGTAGCTGGGGACTAAGTCCCACAGGTTGAAGAGCAAATTGAAACAACAACTTCAGATAAAGAAGTTATGTACACACCATAACGTTCCATCTGAGTTGTTGCTTTTCGTTTGTCTTCAATCATCCCTTCCTCCTACCCCCTGCCTTTTGCGGGCTATGTGGTGCATTGGGTGGATAAGACGTAGCCCTTACTGTGGCAAGCCTTTGTCTTTCCTATAATGTCTTCAAGGTACTAATACCAAGGTGTTAGGCTCTTGGTTAGGTGAGAGTGTTATGGTCGGCAGCAAACTCGATTTGAGGGGAGGAGGGAAACAGGGGCATTGTGGGTAGGGGAGGAGCTTGGAGCTCAGATCTGATGCTAGAAAATGCGGCCGAGTCGGATTCGTGCTAGATCCGAGTCCCACAGGTTGAAGACAAATAAAAAGCAATGACTCTGATGGAATGTTATGGTGAGTACATAACTTTTTTTCCTTAACTAAATTTAGCACATTTTCTTTAGTTTGTCTTTGCCAGATATAGCTTGGTCTTTTAAATACCAGCTTTGTATTTCCAAATACCTTGGGCTGGTTTGTCCCAAATGGCACTTTGTAAAAGTGAAATATCAGCTCTGAAGGGGCTATATTACATGATCGAATGTTTAGTTAGTCGAATAACTATATGTTGATCACTAAATGTCTAAGACCCAAAACTCTGACCGGCAATTTTTACAGAGGGAAACGCGTCGTTTGGCTGTTACATGGATTTTGCCCTTTCTACAATGTGCAGCGATCTCGAAGTTGGTATATTTAGGTAGAAGGGGATGGGGAGCGAAGCCTCCCACTTGATTTGTGTGTTGTTATTTTGGAACAACTAAAGCTCAAGTCATGTAATATAGACCCATGTAATATAGAGTAGTTCACTTCATTTGATCTTCAAGCTGTGGGTTATGTATCCCTTATCAGATCAAACACAGCCGCATGTCCAGCATCTGATCTGAGCTCCAAACTCCTCCCCTTACCCCCATAATGCCATCTGTCTCCTTCCTGCCTTCAGATCTCATTTGCCGCTGGAAACTCAAGCATCGTGGTCTTAATTCTTGGCTAGTCGAGTTTTGTGAGTGCAGTTTTGTGATTTTTTTTTCCCCTTCTCTGTAACTTTTCTCTTGGCTTTACTTTCTATCCTCCCCGCGCAGTGTAAAAAAAAAAATCTATCTTTCCGTCTATCCCTTTCCTCTTTGGTGCGTGTGTTCTGGGCCTGTTTAGGGACATGGCTGAAATCCCTGAAGTAGGTTTCAGAAAGTGCACAGTGTGGCCATAAGCTCTCCCTGGCCAATGGTCACACTCTGTGCATGGTGTGTTTGTGGGCAGCCCACCTCCAAACCTCGGGTCCTATCTGTACTGGGTTTAACCCCAAGGCAGTGAAGGACAAGTGAGATAAACTTATTCTTAAGGCCCTTTTTCCTTCTTCAGGGACTGTAGCTCCTACACCCCCCCCCCCACTTCAGGTGCAGCAGCAACTTCTACCTCTTCCCTAGACTCTGGGACTCGTACTCCCACCTAGAGTTCTGGGAAAGTGGAGAAGTCCAAGAAAGGACGAGGAAGCACTCTCCTAACCGCTCAGCCCCAGCCGGCCTGCCGCTGAATGTTAGGCCAGAGACAAGACCTGGTTCTCCCCAGGCCTCTGCCACCGGTACTCCAGAGCAGTATCAGTAGTTTCATCTTCCCGCTCCACCCGGAGCCTCAGTGAATCAGAGTTGGTAAGATGATGAGGTTTATCCACACCCAAATTCCGATGGGGGTCTTGCCAACCCTCTCTCTCCCTCTGGAGGGGGGAGCTCACAGCCTTTCTTTACTCTGATCACTCCTCCGATCTGGCCTTTGGTTTTGGAGCCCTTGGCTCCGAGGACTCTCTGGGTCGAGGGGTCAGCGCCGATGGTACCTTGTACCTCGATGCCGGCCATTGCCTTGAGAGTGTCTGATCCAAGCTCTGAGTTGTAGCCTCAGGATCGAGATCCAAGGGAGTGCTGTCAGCTCAGAGTGTACCGGACCACAGTATTCTCCTTGGTATCTCAGCTTCTGGAGTCTCTGCTTTGACTCCTCTGTTGGGTCAGAGAGGAATGGCTCCAGCTGGCACTTCTCAGAATGTCTGTTCTCCTTCAGCCTTTGATGTGGTAGAGAGGGTTCTCTGTGTCATTGAGACCCTTGACCATCTTGTCCTCAGATTCTGCCCCGACTTCCTCTGTTTTGGGTATGGTCCTGACCATCTTAACATCTCAGTGACAGCCTGTGCCCTTTTTGCCTCAGGAAGTCCCTGTGGGGGAACAGCAGGACGTTCGTGAGCCTTCCACAGAGATTCCCACTGAGGAGATCCCTCTCAAAAGGACGTATAAAAGGAGGCATTTGGATTCCCCACTGGAGTCCCTCACCGAAGACTGATTTGGAGGAAGGGGAAGGTTCCCCCTCATCACCCCCAAGGTTGTCTCCTTTGGAGACATCATGGAACTCCTTCGCCGGGGGTGGGGGGGGTCTGCCCAAAAACCGACCTCTGACGAGTCCGTGTTCCTGGAGGCATTCGGCACAGGCCCATCTACTTCCCGGGTGTCCCTTCCCACGGATCCTTTAGTGGACCTAATAATATCACAGGCGTGGGAGGAACAGGATACGGTGGAGCCTATCCCTAAGCACCCTGATAAAGTACTTAGCCCCCCTTCAGACAGGACATATTGAAACAAAGGGTCCCCAGTTGATGCTATGGTGGAAGCAGCTGCCAACAAGAAACAGCTCGCTCAGGAGAGCTCTTCGGTCCTTCCTCCTGACAGAATGTCAAGAGCTTTGGATTGATTCAGGAAGTGGGTCTACGCTTCAGCCGCCTTCTCAGTAAGAGTGCTGAATTACATGGCACGTGATTCGGCTGCAGCAAAACCTAGTGAAGGAGATCACTGAGTTGACCCCGGAGTCCATGTCTGTGGGTGACAAGACTACATTTTCCACTCATATGGCCACTCTGAAATCAGTTACTAACACCTCCATGCTTCTTCTTTCCCATGCTAATGATGGAGCCGCTAGAGCAGCTGGCACAGGCATTGCCATTAGGTGATATGCCCAGCTCCAGCTGTGTCAGTTCTCTGAACCCTTCAAGGCATTGTTCACCAATGCCCTGTACGATGGTTCCTCCCTGTTTGGGAAGTCGGTATGTGAGACTTTGATCCAGAGTGAGAAGGATGGGCAGACACTGCCTGCCGTCAGGATCCACTTCTCTCCCCCTCAAAGATCCTTTTCTAGGAATCAGTGAGGGGCTGAGAAGATGTGGATGTTCATGTTTCACTGCTGCAGTCGTCATATTTGGGTTATCCCTGACAGGGTAGCCCTCAGTTGCCCGAATAACAGAGGCTTAGTATTTATGCATCAGTTGCTGTCGCGTCAGGTCATCAGTGGTATAAAAACAGGCAGCCAACGCCATTACATCAGTCTTTCTTGCCAAGGAGCCCGAATCAGAAGCAGTTCGCATGAGTGCCAAACGGCTGTTACCTGAGTTTTGTCTTCCAAATTGAAGCTGAAGTCTTCTAAAGCTAAGTACCCCGTTGGGGATCCTTTTTTCTTGCACTAACCGAACAATTGTCTCGCCTGTGGAAAGCAAATACCACACCGAGACTTTCATTCTTACTGCATCACTTGTTTAAGCCCAGACCATGACGTCCCTCGCTATCGCTTTTGTGCTTTGTTCAACGCCAGAAGTATACGTCGTCAGGCCTTTATTGTAGTTAGATATTTTTGTTCCCAGTCCTTGAATTCTGATATGGCTTCAGTAAGCCATCCAGCAACTTATCTTCCAAAAAAAGTAAGGATAAAGACAGAGACTGACCGCACATGTCCAAGACTGCCGACATGGCTTCTGTTAAGCTAGTCGTCAGTTCTCCAGTCCTCAGTGAGGCGCTTTCGCATCCCCTGATGCCTGCTTCTGTGGATTCACAGGCCGCTACTGAGACCCTTTTTGAGCCAGGAATGCTGTGAGACTCTTCGACTAAGGATCCTGTGGATGTGTCTACCTTGGATGGATCCGGAGCTGCTGAGCAGGCATCAGCTTCTGAGGAAGTACTTTGCACTACCAATTCGCGACACTGACCGACTACTATTTTCTCGTCTACAGTTCTTTCGAAAACTACTGAGTTTCTAAGGCCCAGGGTATGAACCACACCCAAAAGAACAGACACCTACTTCCTTGCCTCAGTCTCAAATGCTTAAAATGTTGGAAGACCTTATAATGTTTATCAGGGGAAGCCAGGCTACCCCTTCCAAAAGAAAAAGAGACTTGTCTCCAGTAGTTTTATCTGAACAGGAGACCGATGACCGATGCATCTGAATATGAAAATATGTAACCCAGCTCTGCTTGAGGATTGTGATTTAGAGGACTCCATCCCTTTAGCCTCTCCACCCGGGGACTTTTCCTTTGGGGAAATCCTATATACTCTAAGGGATCATTTCCAATGGAAATGTCAGGGCTACCCTCAGTCAAAATAGAGACACATGGAATTCTTAGATCTTCCACAGCATAGACCTTTGGTCATCCCTCCTGTCCTGGATGTTGTGGATGATGTTTTTATGGAATCCAGTCTGACCCCTGCCACCCTCCTTCCTGCTCCCAGGAAACCTGACGGGTACTATAGAGTCCCTGACTCTCTCAAATTTCTTTTCAAAAATCCTACTGCTGAGCCCAAGGTCCTCTCTCAAGGACTTAAAGGAACCAAAGCAACTTTACCTAAGAATCCCACCTCCTCAGATAGGGATTCCTGAGTATTAGACAGATGGGGTAAAAAAGTATACACCTCTGCTACTCTTGCTTTTAGAGCATTAAATTGTCAGTTCCATATGCTGAAATATCAGCAACATACCATGGAACTCCTCAAACGAAAAATATCTTCTTTCCCTGCTTTTGCAGAAAATAGAGTTACAAGCGTGAATGCATTCTGCAAGTCAAGTAACTAAGCACACCTTACAGTGTGGTTTTGATGCCCTAGAAGCATCTTGCAGGGCAGCAGTCACTTGTTCTGTCCTTAGAAGGTATGCTTATCTTAAGGAAAAGCCCTTGCTAGACCATGTCAAATCCAAATTATTGGACGCACCCTTGCACAAAGACAACTTATTTAGCACCAAGGCAGAAGAGTTCTTAAAAAGATGGAAGAAAAAGCTAAATCTATGCAGACAGTTAGATGTCTTACAGGTACAGCCACAGAGGTTCAGTAGGCACTGCCCCTGCAAGCACTGGTCCTTTCCTGCCACCTCCATGTCAGCTTCGCCCAAACCCAGGGGAAGCAGGCCCCCCAGACGGCCCCAGAGAATGCAGAGATCTAAGCAATGAAGTTCTTCCTCTTGATAACCAGGGAGTGAAAAGCCACCCCCTTATGGTAAGAACTCAGTGACTTTACACTTCCACCCCCTCCCTCTTCCCACATGTTTTTGCTCCTAGGAAGCAAACTCTCCTTCCACGCAAGCAAATGGACCACCATTACCAACGACCACTGGGTCCTCAATATAGTGTTCCAGGGATACAAATTTTATTTCCACACACTGCCAACCCCAAAAGGATTCCCAGATCTTCCCCCAAACCAGTGGGCAAAGGCCAAAAAAGCAAGTCATTTCCCTGCTCTCTATGAGGGCAATAGAGCATGTTCCTGCAGAACAGATAGGCCAAGGTTTCTACTCTAGACTTTTCCTGGTACCCAGAAAAGAGAGCACATGATGCCCCATCCTTGATCTCTCCATTCTAAACACCTTTCTGGTGATACCAAAATTCAAAATGCTCATCCTCCAGCAGCTTCTACCTATGCTTTCCAAGGATGCTTGGCTAGCCACCCTAGACCCAAAAGAGTCCTACCTACACATCCCAGTCAGGGAATCATGCAGGATATACCTACATTTCAGGGCAGGATCACTGCACTTTCAGTTCTCTGTGCTTCCCTTTGGCTTATCTACTGCTCCCAGAGTTTTCACAAACTATCTGGCTCCCGCCATTGGATTTTGCAGACAAAGAAGTATACAAATTGACCCATATTTGGACGCCTGCCTGATTCAGGCAGACAGTCAGGAAAAGCTGCTAAAGCACTTGACCTTTGTAAAGGACCTATTGACCTCCCTGGGGAATACTATCAACGAAAAGAAGTCCAAACTAGTACCCACACACAAGATTTTATTCCTGGGAGCAAGCCTGGACACAGCATCCCAAATGGCATTCCTTACACCAGAAAAACAATCCTACCTGACAGCCAGGTCTCTCAACTAGCCAGCAGGACCCAGTTATCCGCAAGGAAAATCTTGCAAGCTCTAGGGTCCATGGCTTCTTGCATTCTACTCATTCCATATGCCAGAATACATATGAGGAAACTACAATGGTACCTAAAAAGTCTTTGGTGTCAGCACTCTCAAAACCTGGAAAGTCTCATACCATTGATACCTTGTCTAAGGAAAGATTTTCTTTGGTGTGCAGCAGCATGCTACCACAGCAAGGGACTTCCCTTCTCACAACCCCATGCCGCTCAAACCCTCACCACAGACACATCGGACTATGCCTGGGGTGCTCACCTGGACAGCAGGTGCATTCTTGGCCAATGGAGCCCAAATCAAATACATCTGCACATCAACCAAAAATAGATGTTAGCTGTTCAACATGTCCTGACAGCTTTCAGACCCCTACTCTCCCCGGGGTATCTACTGATCAAAACAGACACCACCATGGTGATGTGGTATATCAGGAAGCAGGGAGGGACTCGCTCTTATCCTCTTTGCAGGCTCACCATGACCCTTTGGCACACGGCCTCAACCAGGCAACTACACCTGTTAGCACAATTCCTGCCAAGCTCTATAAACTCTTTGGTCTAGCAGGTTTCTGCTCAAGTTGTCTGCCAAAGAACCTTCACCCTTGTAACCCAGAAATGGGATACCCCGAAGGTAGACCTCTCTGCCTCCCACTCCCAATCATCAGCTCAGCAATTTCTGCACCAGGAAACTTCACAACAAGGCCTGGAAAGTGTGTATGCTCAATCCTTCCAGTGGATAAACCTCTCTGTCTGTGCATTTCCCCCTCTACCGCACTGCTCAAAATAAGGGAGGCATAACCAAGGACAATCCTGATTGCCCCAGTCTGGCCACGCCAGCACTGGTACCCACTGCTGCACAGCCTGTCTCCCCCTTCCACCATGGCAGCTACCTGAGATCCCAACACTCCTGGTGCAGGGGAATGGAGAAAGGAATGGAGAATTCACGCATCGCCAATTGCAGACCCTCAGACTGGCAGCCTGGATTCTTCACCGACCTCTACCCAAGCTGCAAGTCTAGGCAAACAAGTTGTAGATGTTATACGTGAGGCCAGACTCCCCAGCACTAGAAAGTCTTATGCTGACAAGTGGAAAAGTTTTTGCACTTTGATCCAGGCTAAGAAGCTGGAACAGCACAGCCCTCCCTACCCCTCATCCTGGATTACCTGGCAGACTTACTACACAGGGGTCTATCCTTCTCTTCTAATAAAATTCATGCCTCTGCCATCTCTGCTCATTTCAGCACAGAGCCGCCTCTTTTCTCACATCTTCTCATTAAACAGTTCTTAATAGGGGCTAACAACTTGAGGCTACCCAGAAGAGCTCCTACCCCAGCTTGGGACCTAACCTTTGTGTTGGAAAAGCTCACCCTGCCTCCCTTTGAACCAGCAGCTTCAGCAGAGTTAAAAATTATTTCTTGGAAGACGGCCTTGCTTCTGGCCATCACTTCAGCTAGAAGAATATTAGAGCTACAAACACTTATGGCTGTAGAGCCCTTTATCATTTTCTATACTGACAGGGTCTCCCTCAGGACTAACCCATCCTTCATGCCAAAAATGGTGTCCAGTGTGGCTATCAACCAATCCATTCATTTGCCCACCTTTTTCCATAGCCCACAAAACAAAGGGGAAAGGATTCTGCACTCTCTAGATATGCACAGACAGCTCAGATTCTACCTAGACAGGACTAAATCTTTTAGAAAAAAAATGATCTATTCCTAGTCCTCTTCACTGCAGGAGCAGAAGGCAAGGCCATATCCAAACAATTTCCAAATGGATAAAACACTGCATCCATTTCTGCTACAAACAGCACAGGAAACCTCTCCCCAGGAGGTCGAGACAAATTCCACCAGAGCAACCTCCACCAATGCAGCTTTTCTCAGAGGGCTGCCCACCAGGGACATCCTGGAGGCTGCAGTATGGACATATGTTCATACCTTCACCAAGCATTACCACCTGCCTATCTTCTCCAAATCCAGGGCAGGCTTTGCCACCGCAGTCTTGCAGGGCATCCTAGTCAGTCCCCAGACTTCTTGACTGCCTCCACCCTTTTCTTCAGCTTTGGGAATCAGCCCAAATGTGATGACTGCAACAGTTAAACATGAAGAACATAGTGCAGTTGTGTACACTTATAAATGTAGATGTTAGAGTATATCACTGTTGCAGTCCTGGTTTCCCTCCCTCCATCCCCCTTGTTTTCTCTCTCTCTCTCTCTCCTTACAAGGAATTATTTACTTTCTACTGGTGGTGGTCTTCCACCATAACCTATCTCCCTATTGGGGGCTCCTGACAGGCAAGAAAAACTGATGTAGTGGCGTCAGCTGTCTGTTTTTATACCACTGATGACCCGACATCAGTCCTGGAGCGACAGCAACTGATGCAGAAATACTAAGCCTCTGGTATTTGGGCTGACTGAGGGCTACCCTGGCAGGGATAACCCAAATGTGACGAATGCAACAGTGAATACACTTGAACATCTACATTTGTGGTAAGTGTACACAACTGTACTTTCTGGAAGTTTCAAGCATTTTCCCGAGACACTCAAGAATCACCATCCCTCCAGAGACAGAGAGGGGGTTTTGATAGATGCTGCCCCAGAGGCAGAGGGGGGTCCGAGAAATTACAGGTCCTGAGAACCATTCTCGGACAGACCCGCACAGCAGCCCTTAAGGGCTTGCCCGACTGTTCTTCTCTGGAGGCAGTTGGGGATCAGTTATCGCTACACCCAGTGGAACTGGAGTCCATAACAGATTTCTGGGTGTTGCAGATCATATCCAGAGGATATTCATTCCCTAAACCATCTCATCCACCCAAACACCTTCCAGACGTCCCATACATGCAAAGGGAGGAAGCAACACTAGAAATGAAAAAGCTGCTAGTAAAACGAGTCATCCAACCTGTCCCCCTCGACCAATCCAGATCAGGCATTTACTCCAGGTTCTTTATAGTGCCAAAGAAACCAGGAGACCTAAGACCCATTTTGGATCTATCCACCTTGAACTTGTCAATGGCCAAGGCAAAATTCCGGATGGTCACACTTCAGTCCATCCTGCCCTACCTGCAGGTGAATGACTGGATGTGCTCTATCAACCTCCCGGGAGCATACTACCATATATAGGTGCTCTGGGAGGTTTCACTGCTTTCGGCTATCGGTTCAGACTCAGAGCCCTTCCCTTTGGTCTCACCATAGCCCCCAGGGTATTCACCAAGGTGATGGCAATAGTAACGGTTCACCTGAGGCTTAAGGGGATTCAGGTCTTCCCTTACCTGGACGATTGGCTCTTTGCTGCCCCTTCAGAGCATGAACTTTGCCAAGCCAGGGATTACTTCCTCTTTTTAGCATGGAGTTTGGGCATCACTATCAATCTCAACAAATCGTCACTGACCCCTGTCCAAGTGTTAGATTTCATTGGGGCGTGGTTGGACACTGTCAAGATAAGTTTTCCTCACCCCAGACAAGATACACAGCCTGAAGCTACACGTTCTGTACGTCATTCTAGGTCAATCTCTGACAGCAGAGAGAGTTCTGAGGGCGTTGGGGTCTATGGCAGCCATGATCAACCTGCTACCTTTAGTGCGCCTAAACATGCAGATTCTTCAATGGACCCTTGCAGTTCAATGGTCTCTATTAGATCTGCCGTTATCTCACCCCGTACGAATCTCACGAGTGTGCAGGGACTCTCTTCGGTGGTGGATTCATCCCCGGATTTAGTCAGGGGATGTCCCTTTCTTCCATCCTTTCCCAAGACCACAGATGCTTCCCAGCTTGGGGGGGGGGGGGTCACTACTCGGAAGGACTGTTCAAGGGACGTGGTCCCCATCCGAGACCAATTTGCCTATCAATGTCCTGGAGATGAGTGCAGTTGATGTTGCAGGTCCTCCATACCCATCTTCCTGTAGGGTGATTGCTATCCAGAACGATAATATGTCAGTGGTCTGGTACATCAACAAACAGGGGGAACCAGATTTTACCACCTTTGTCGCGGAGCCATGCGAGTGCAGGAATGGGTGATCTCCACCAGCCGTTTTCTGGTGGGAATGCACATTCCGGGACAGGCTCAGCAGATCTATCCTGATGCCTTATGAGTAGTCTCTGAATCCTTCAGTGGCAGAGCAGAAGTGGCATTGTCCTTGCTGTGATCTATTCACATCTCCTTCCAACGCAAAATGGAGAGTTCTTCACTCTGAACCCACCTCCTGGGGATGCTCCCAGAGGCGCTCTGAATCATGCTTGGCCTCCTGGTCTTCTTTATGCCTATCCCCCTCTCTCCTTGATATCAAAGTTTCTTCAGAAAGGTTGCAGGCTGGGGAGCTTTGTGATCCTTATTGCCCCATTCTGGCCTCGCCAAGTCTGGTTTCTGTGTCTCTGGTCTCATCTAGTACTCCCACCATGGACATTTGATCTGGTTCAGGATCTCATTTCTCATCCCTCGGGGATTCCTCACCCAGACCTAGACAGTCTGAAGCTCACAGTTTGGCTGCTCCAGTTCCCATGATTGTTAGGCCTCCTGGTTTATCTTCTCCCTTTAAAACCATTTTGTTAGTGGCTCACAAATTGCCCACCAGAAGGGTATGCCATAGGAAGTGGAAATGTTTTTCCGTATGGGCCTTGCAGCTTGCATTGGACCTCTTTACTACTGTGGTGCCTGTGGTATTGGAATTTTTGGCCAGGATTTTTCAGCAAAGTGCCAGTTCCCCCACTGTTTAAGTCCAGCTGGCTGCAATTTCCAATTTTCATCTGGGGGAAAATATGACGTTGTTGGCCTCTTCTAAACTCTGCAAGGCCTTCCTTAAGGGTACATTTCTTCTGTGACCTCTGGTGAAGTATCCTACGCCTCCGTAGGACCTTACATTAGTACTTTAGGCTTTAGTCTCACCCTTTTTGAAACTGCAGCTTCGGTAGATTTGCAGTATCTGTCTTGGAAAACCGCCTTTTAAGTTGCCATTACTACTGCTAGGAGAGTGTCAGAACGTCAAGCACTGTCGATCAAAGTTCCTTGTATGACTTTTCATAAGGATAGTGTCTTTGCATACTAACCCATCTCTTCTTCCCAAGGTAGTGTCAGAAGTCAATATTAATCAGACTATCAATCTTTCAGTCTTCTTTCCAAATTTTCAAAATAAGGGAGAATATAAATTACATTTACTTGATGCCCATAAACTATTACGGTTCTATTTGCACAGGACAAAAGCTTTTCGTAAATCTGACCAGCTGTTTTTCTTACTCAAAACCCTTTTTAGGGAAACCAATTTCCAAGGTTATGATTGCCCGCTGGATTTTCCAATGCCTTATTCGAGCGTACTCTGTCAGGGGAATTTCACCTCAGTCAGGTAAAAGCACATTCTACCAGATCTATGGCTATTACAGCAGCTTTTTGATCCAAGGTGTCACTGAATGGTATCTCTTCTACAACTACTTGGTCCTCATCTCATACATTCATTTTTCATTATAAATTAGACATCATATCTAGGAACAGGGCATCTTTTGGCTCTGCCATGCTCCAGAATATCCTTCCATGAGGGCCTCCCAGGTGTATAGTAGCTTGGGACTCTATCCCACAGGTTGAAGATCAAATGCAGTCATCTACTTCAGATAAAGAAGTTATGTACTCACCATAACATTCCATCTGAGTAGTTGTACTTCATTTGTCTTCAACCATCCCTCCCTCCTTCTCCCCCTCCTTGTCACTATTGTTGTGGCCATACATATGGAAGATGAACATTTCAGGACTTTCCCTTGTCATGCTTTGGCTCATGAATTTTGGGTTGTCAGTAGTGGAAGGTCTTGTTGGGTCAGGTAACAAACTCTGTCTGAAGGGAGGAAGGAGACTGGGCATTATGGGTAAGGGAAGGAGCTTGGAGCTCAGATCAGATGCTGGATATGCGGCCGTGTTGGATCTGATACAGATCCATAACCCACAGGTTGAAGACGAAGTGCAACTGCTCAGATGGAACATTATGGTGAGTACATAACTTTTTTTATTTTTTTATTACTTATTTTGTTTTTGTATCCCATCTCCATGGTTGTGACATCTCAAAGAATGGGGTTTTATGACTTTTGTGACTCCACACAGTAAGCCGCAATTATTCAGGAATCACACAACTGTTCTTTATTAAATTGTTTAGGTCCTGTCCACATCAATCGTTTTCATTTTGTTCTATGTTTTAATATTGTCTTAAGTTTTTTCCTGTTTTCTTGTATTTCATAAATACTACAAGCATTCCTTGCCATTGATGCCATCTTATTTAAAAACTGCACTGGCTTTTTCTTTCCTTTTGATTTCCATATTTGCTTCACAATTAATACTGACAGCATAGCAGAAAAATATATATATATATATCACAATTGTTCATCCATATTACTTTTGTTTATGTGCTAGTACATCTGGTGTGAAGGACAAAAATATTTATGCAGTTTCTGTGTTTCCCCAAATTTTATTAAGACTAAGGTTGCTGGAGCATCAGCCAGATTAAGTAGATTAGTTGGACTTTTAACTCCACATCTGCAGCAACTGAAAGTCATTTTTTACAGGGGGCACCTCCTCAGCAAGTTGCACATCCAAAGGAAATGAAGGAAGAAAAGCCATAACAATTGAATAATTGCCAGTGTGCAAATTAGAACCGTACTGACAGTGGTTTTCTATGAGGAAACGTGATCTGGGAGTTCCAGATCAGGAAACAGAAGTCATTGAGTTGGAAATTCCTATCTTTGCACTAAGTGAAATATAAGAGAAGCCATATTTAAAAAGATAATGGATTTATAGTATTTTAGAAAAGTGTAATTGTTTGTCAGAGCAGTATATTCTGCTTAACAGTAATGGATGGATTTATATTTTATTTTTATTAGGTTCTGCACTTACAAGAAAAACTGAATGCAGTTAATTTGGAATGCAGCAGACTGCATTCAGAAAGAACAAAAGTTGAAGATGCACTGCATCATGTTCAGCATCTTGTCGGAACAATAACACAGGAAAGGGATAGCCTGCAGCAAATTCTAGAAAGCATCTCTGCTGAAAGGGATCAGTTGAAGTCAGATATGGAGGAAAAAAATGAGATGGTTAGTGTAAATGTAGCATTTTAATTCCAGGAGCCGCCTGCTGTAGATGTTTGTAATTGTGTATTTTTTCTCAGTGGCTTAATTTGCAACTTTAAAAAATCTCCAACGGCCAACTTTCTCAAACAGTACCAGTAACACCAAAAAAAGAAGCCAAAAAAGGAGAAATGATGCTGGTAATCCAAAATTGAGTCACGTTTCCACACAATCAATGAACGCTTTATTTAAGGTCTGCGTTTTCGTCCAACAATGGACTTCATCAGATATAACAGTCATATTTCCAACTTCCTTTTTATACATAATTGATTCAACCCTAACCAATCATTTCATACTTTTATTTCTGAGTGAACTAATAAGCTTCCACGTTTCATTAAGTAATACTAATTGATACCTTCATTCATAAATACTATAAAAAATAATAAAATCAAATTATATTAAATAGTCATTTTAAAAATTTAAAAAGTTTTTTAAAAAAACTTTTAAAATTCCATTCTGTGGTTTGTGATAGTTTGGAAATCATGAGCAATTGCATTTATATGTTTTCCCTAAGAACTATATATGATACATAAAATCTTAGTTAATATACTGTTTACTAGGAGATGGTGCCATCTGCTGGTCATGGTTATTATGATTTGGTGGTCCTTGGGAGGAGAATATAGGTTACAAAGAATTGTGGTGGCAATTAGCCTTAGAAGCCAATAAACCCCCTGGCCTAAATGAATACATTTCCATTTTACCACTATTAAGATTAAAAGCAACTAAGATATAACTGTAGAAATCATAATAAACATGACCAGCAGATGGCACCATCTCCTAGTAAACAGTAGATTAACTAAGATTTTACGTATCATATATAGTTCTTAGGGAAAACATATAAATACAATTGCTCATGATTTCCAAACTATCACAAACCACAGAATGGAATTTTAAAAGTTTTTTTAAAAAACTTTTTTAATTTTTAAAATGACTATTTAATATAATTTGATTTTATTAATATTTTTTATAGTATTTATGAATGAAGGTATCAATTAGTATTACTTAATGAAACATGGAAGCTTATTAGTTCATTCAGAAATAAAAGTATGAAATGATTGGTTAGGGTTGAATCAATTATGTATATAGGAAGTTGGAAATATGACTGCTATATCTGATGAAGTCCATTGTTGGACGAAAACGCAGACCTTAAATAAAGCGTTCATTGATTGTGTGGAAACGTGACTCAATTTTGGATTACCAGCATCATTTCTCCTTTTTTGGCTTCTTAATTTGCAACTTTATCAGAGTTCTGGGAGTAACAGACTTAGACGTTTTATGTAAGGCAAGAGGAATAAGAAAGTATGAGGGATTGACCATCTGAATTTTAGGTGAATTGGAGAAATAGCAGTGTTTTTTGAATTGCTCAACGGTTAATGTAAATTTTACTTTAGAAACCCATCCCTCTCTTGTCTGCTTGTACTAGTGAGCATTACTACGTCATATTGAGGAAGTCTTTACCAGAGATTGGTTAAACTTAATTTTTTCTTTGTATTTCTTCGTAATTCTTACTATTGTAGTACTTGACTCTTGGGATTCTCGCTTGCAGAAGTCCCATGGCTAGTCAAGCTTCCAAAGCTTTTCTTTCTTCCTCAAGGCCCAATGGACTTCCTACTACATTGATGGCATAGAGGGATGTCAACCTGTATCATTTTCGCATCTTTCTTGCCACAGTTTGCATGAACAGTTTGTCTTTATTTGCATTGCCAGTCTGTCGGGCCTGCTTGTGTTGTCAGATAAGTAAGCCATGGTGGGAGCTTTTCCTGTGATGACTAATGCAGTCGCTGTACTTGTCACCAGATATCTACAAATACCGCTTTTACAGTACAAGTTTAATTGTGATAGTTGCAGGAAGAAGAAACAATACAAGAGAATTTACTCTGGTCCTGTATGGACACTGGAAAAAACTGGTGGACTGGTCACTTTGGTACTTTTTTCCAGTAACAGCATTCCTGCAAGCTCAGGCTCCTCTCTTTCCATAAAGCCCTACTCTCCTGATAAGTACTCCAGCTGTTATTACCATTGCAGCTTCAACATCTACATGCTAGCTTGAGTCTCTGAGAAATTTCTTTTCTGGTTTTGTGCAGATAGTTGCTTAAAATTTTATAAAGTAGTTTCTTGAATTCACTATTGTAGTCAGTAGTTGTGTTGTATTTTTCTTAAGAGTTGTAAAGGTCAGGTAGAAAGGTTATTTCCCTCCTCAAACCCCACCCCTTTTTTGTTAAGGTTATATATGAAAAACTTTGTCCAGCTTTCATTTTTTCTTGCTGTTGGGTAGTTTTAGTGCATTGTTAATATTTTTGTGCTGTTTAGTGCATCACATTGCTTTCTTATAGCAGAGCTCATACTGGGAACATCGAACATGACTGAAGACAAAATGCTGCTCCTACACAAATTGTCAACAGCGCAGCAACTCTGAAGATGACCCTTTTCTGATTCTCAAATTCACCATCTAACACCAAATGTGTCTGTTTCTCTTGGGGGGGGGGGGTGGTAAAAAAATATTCTCCCACTTTTGTTTTCCAGGTCTACTGTATGCATTTCCTCCGCTTCCACTTTTTAGCCAAGTCCCTACAGAAAGCCAAAATGCGCATAATCAACCTCATTCTTATAGCCCCATTCTGGCCATGCCAGATATGGTTCCTCCTGCTTTGGCCTCCCCTCAAGAGAAGACCTCTTCTCCATTACCCTTGACTGCTGTCCCACCTGTCCAGGCAGTCTTACCCAGAAATTTGAGCCTTATTCTTCACTGCATTTTTTTCTTCATTTCTAGTGATGACCAGGGACCGGAAGTTCCCTCCAAAGGTGGTCAGGTTGATAACTGCTTTCCAAAGACCATCAAGAAGAATGATTAGAAGGGCAAATAGAAAATTTTCTTGTAGGACTGCCCAACAGAATATAGAACCTTTTTCAGTTGTCTATTTCACAAGTGCTTATAATTTTGACTGGTATCTTCCCTTCACTTAGGATTTTCTGCTTCCTCAGTGTCTTTTATAAGGTATGTAAAGTATTTTTAAAAGGCATTCTGTACTCCAGGCCACTCATGGTTTGCCTTGCTCCCCACTATGGGCCTAAATTTTGTACTTGAGAGACTAATTAGATTTCTGTTTGAACCAATTAATTCTGCGGATATTATGTTTCTAACTTGAAAGCATATTCTTCTGGTAGCCATCACTTCATCAAAGTGAGCCTCAGAGCTTCATGCTTTGTCTTCAAAATTCCCTTACTTGATTATCCATCAAGACAGGGTCAGACTTGAAACTAACCCAGCCCTTCGTTTATGCCAAAGGTAGCCACTCAGGTGAATCTGAATCTGTCAGTTCACTTTTCAATGTTCTTCCAAAACTTTTCTAACAAAGGTGAATGCCATTTGCATTGCTTAGATGTTCATAGACTACTCTGATTCTGTCTGATTTTGCAAGAGATTTCAGAATAGAATTTTTAAACTCCAAGAAAAGTGACTGAGATTACCCTATCCACATGGATATCAAACTGCATCAGTTATGGACACATCTGTGACGGACCCTTTAACCAGTAGGCTGAAAGCACACTTTTCCATAGCTAAAGTCACATCCCCCAACCTTTATGTGAAATTTGCCACTGGAGGAGATTACTGATGCTACTGTAAGGCCAGCCTTACATTAGCTAAGCACTACAGTTTTAATTCTCTTTCTAGAGCTAGAGCTTCATTTGGAGTCATCATTCTAAAATGTTTATTTTAGGCCACCCAAGTTTGTAGGTGGGATTCTGTCGCCACTAGTTTCCAATGTCTGTATAGGACCAGAGTAAAAACGTTATTCTCTTCAAATTCGTATTTCCAAAGAAATGTGTAGAAACTCCTGAGTCCTGTTCCTCCCGCAATGGTTCCCGATGGGTGTAATATACTTCTGTAGGAGCTGCAAACTTGTTATCACTTTAACTGGGGGTCAATTTCAGGGGAGCATGGGTCTCTGGGACAAGGGTGGAGATCAAGCTTGCAGGTTTGTCATTGCCTGTGAAAAGGCACCAAGGCAACCAATCCATCAGGTCCAGAGACCAGATAGAGATCAGATTAACCTGAATTTCTGATAAGTACAGAACTTGATTTTTTATATTGTCTTTCTTGCATCAACGGCACACCATGTTCATTTGTCCCTGTTGTGCTTTATTTAAACAAAGGACCATAAAGCTTGGCCGAATTTCGTCAGGAATACATGCCTTCTAAGAGGATGTGTGTCTGGTCCTAGTCTGTCATGCCATTCATTTATTCCTCTCTCTCCCTACAGAAGAAAAAAAGAAGTCTTTGGCGAAGCACCTAAAGGTGAAAAGAATCCAAGAGGCTGATGATGCATTGGAGTCGAACACCACCTACTCCCAAAGCTTGAAGGCAATGTTAATTAGGTATCTTTGCAATCTCACCGTATCTGGCATCTAGTTCTGTTGCAGCCTGTGGCATGATCTGTCATCCCTGATGAGGCCTTCATCCCACTGGCTGTTAGTCTGATATCGTAAGAGAAAAACTCCAAGCTATTTATTGTTTTCTGGGCCCCTCACTGTGGTCCTTGGATCTGACACCCACATTGTCAGAGCAGTATCATCCCCGTCCTATTCAGGAGAAGGTTGAATACCAGATCAGGGCCTCTAGTATATGCCAATGTACCAAGGATCCCAAGGCAACACACATAAATGGACATCAATTTAACTTGTCTAAACCTGAGCTTAGTGGTTTCTCATCACAGTATGCGAAAGGCTCCTTGATGCCTCATTGGGTAAGAAACTTCTTTTTGGATCTCAAGTGGTAAAGATTAAGAAACTGGAGGAAAAAAGGACTTTATGCAATAAATTAAAGATCTGTTTCATTGTCCATCTCCAAAATGTGTCAGAAATTACCCAAGTTAAAGCTTGGTCTTCCCAAATAAATAAATAACCCCACAAAGTTAAAAGAAGGAGCAAGCTTAACCATAATGGAAGGGGTTTCAGGGTCATAGCAGTTAAAAGGAATAAATGACTCTGGAAGGCTCACCCCTTTCCCCTCCATCAAAACTCCACACCACTCAACCCCTCCCTTTTCTTGCAGTGGCCCCCACATTTACACTTCCCTTGAGAATAGGATACAAGCTGGGTTTCTTTGTGCAGTGGTAGAATGTCTCATGGGGTAAGTGGATCCTACATGTAATAAAGCAGGGTCATGGGCTGCATTTCCAAAGGAAACCATTTCTGGCCTTTCCTCAACCAGCATATTATTCTTCCACAGATAGAAAGCCTCCTGTCTCAGGAAGCCATAGAGAAGAGCTCCAGAAAAAAATGGGACTTGGTTCTCTTCCTGATATTGTAGTGATCAAAAAAGTAGGAACTAATCAAACACGAGCGGACTTGAACATAGTCATCATAGCAGCCTTTCTGTCACAATACTTTGCAAAAGATTGATAACTTAAACCTCATCCCTGAAGGGGAGAGTTCCTCAAATACCTGGTGTATGTGACCTGTTTGTATCTTGATGATCCCTGGCAAAATTTCATATGAACAAATTGCAATGGTGCCTGAGAATCAATTGCTGCTAATATATATAGTCATTGCAGTTCCGTATCCCACTGTTAACCTGCATCAAGAAAGAACTATAGTGGTTGAGCAGGTTTCTTTAAACCCTTGAGTGTGTCTCTGAAAATGAACTTTGTTGCACAGACCCCCAAAGTTGATTTGAAACGTGACTTTGTATGCCAGTATGAGGGATCTGAGAGTTCAGGGGACATTTGACAAAACATTAAGAAAGAAGAAAAAAAAACTTAAGGGGTCCAAATGGTGAAATCAGCACGAAAAGGAGAGGTACTGTTGCTGGAAGTGAATTAATCCTTAAGTTTTGGAGATTACCCTTACTTGATAGGTCCCGTTTTTCACATCTACCAAAATGACACTTTTTATATAACATATATCAGGGAGAGAAGTAAGTTAAAAAATAAAAGAGTCGTTCCAATCTTGGTGTACACATTGATGCCAAGACTGGAAAAAATGGCAGTATAGAATCCACAAGACACAGAAACCCTCCTACAATGGGGTTAGGCCAGGCTCACTGAGAGGATGGAACTGCTATTGTAGAAGGAAGTAGTAGTCCACAAAAAACACAAATTGACAGGCCAAAAAAAGTCATAATTGACAGAGTGGACTATTGAGGATAAGGAAGAAGTTGTGTATTGTTACTATTATGGAAAAAGCTCAGAATTTCCAGACATATTGAGAAAGATTGAGAAAAAATAGACAAGAGAAATACTCGCACAAGGAAAACTTGAAAGTCTGAAATGCAAATTTGCATTCATTAATACAACAGATCCATGAAAAAACGAAATTGAGCATCAACAAACGTAAAAGTGAAGAGGAGGACTTCTGTTGCAACCAAATATCCAAACTTTATTAATGGTTGAGCGCTTTTGTCCATGTGTAATGTAACAGGATTTCTTCAGAACAAATTATAACACCCTCACTTCCCCTTATATATTTCTTAAAGTAAAACTATATTCAACTAAGAATAAATTCAACCAAAAAAAAAAAATATATGTATATATATATATATATATATATATATATATATATATATCTATATCTATATATATATATATATATATATATATATTAGACACTATAAAAGTATTGCTATATAATATATATATATATATATATATATATATATATATATATTAGACACTATAAAAGTGTTGCTATATAAATCTTTCCCTTGGATGCATACAAAAAGACTTATAAAAAGCAACCTTTTTTTCAATTTTAAAATGCTAGTGATACTAATACATTCATTTAATCCATAATATTCAGTGGCATTAAGTCTTAATTGCCAACAAAGCTCACAAGCATCTAACTGTTCAGGTGTTATCCTGCCCTGCTGATCATCACAAATCTGCTGTAGTACCAAAAATGTAAAGCAATGGTCTCTGTATTTAATTAAATGTCTACTCAAGGCATTTGTTTTTACTTATTTAGAAATATCAGAAATATGTTCGTAAATTCTGTTTTTAAAATACCTGGAAGTCTTGCCTGCGTAAAATGCAGGATAGGAAAAACATTTAGCAATATATACCACATTCTTAGAAAAACAATTAAAACATGAATGTATTTTAAGTGTAAAATTGTTGAGCATAAAACAAGTCACTTGTTTCCAAAACATGTGAGCATTGTTTGCATCTGCAACACTTAGGTAATCTTAACTTATTACTGGATTGCTTCCTCTTACACTGATACTGACCTATTTCAAAAAAATATTTAAAATTTAAGTCTCTCTTGAAAGTGAAAGATGGAGTTAGACCAAACGTCTCCAACATGTCCTGTTCAGAAATAAGCAATGAGCATTTTTTTCTTATTATGGAACAAATGTTTGGAGTAGTCTTATTGTAAATTAATATAAAAGGACATTTATTGTGCATCTTACTCCTATTAACTTCACCCCCAGATAATATTGGTGAATAATCTTCCTTTTTCTTTTGTCACAAACCTTTTTTTTTCAAACACACTAATACATTTTAGGTTAGCCCCTAGATTCAAATGTTGCAACCATAAATTTTATCTCCTGAATGAAGTTTCTCTAGTTATCATCATTGCTGCTCTCACCAGTTGCCCCTTTACTACTGCTCTTTTTTGAAAGGGAGGGTGGCAGTTAGAATTTCTCAATATGAGTTTGAAAAAGTAGATTTTCTAAATATTTTAGAAATTAAAGATTTTGCATTACTATCAATAGTAATTTCAATATCCAAATAGTGTATTGTATCATATAATGGTGAGTAAATTTTAAAAATTGCTCAGCATTGTTGATAGTGTAAAAATTCTTGTAAGTAGTCTAAACTACCCCTCCAAATCTGAAAAATGTGATCCAAATATCTTGTGTAACTGGAAATAAACTATTTACTTTTAAACACGTTTGGTTTCTCAAAAGGACATAAGGTTGGCAAAAATGGGGGCAAAACCTGCCCTCATAGCCACTCCAACTTTTTGCCTGAAATACTGCCCATCAAAAAAGATGATTATTAAGGACCACTTCCATTAAAGAAACTAATGCATTAACCCTGTGTCCCTCATATTTGTTAGAAATAACTAGCTGTCTTTCAAGCCAGTGTAACCCCAAGTCATGAGATAAAACACTTGAACAGGTTACATACATCAATGTCTAAAACATCTACACTATTCAGATTAAGTAGAAATTGCCAAGAATCCTTAGATACAAGAAAATTCCTGCAAGGCACCTTTAAATTGCTGGTCCAAAAATCTGGAAATAAAAAATGTTTTAGACCTCTTAGCATCTACAGTGGGCCTAAATGGTGGATTCACCAAGGTGTTATGTATCTTGGGAATACCAAAAATGTTCTCAATAACTGGATACTCATTTTTCATATAGGCATGTTCATCTAGTGTAGAATTCCCTTGAATGTCATCCAATAACAAATCAATCTTATTATAAGCAATATTTATCTCATTATGGGACACTTCATAGGTACCATCCATTAAAATTGCATTTGTAGCACAATTATTATCAACTTGGTCCATTATAACCATTCCATTGCCTTTATCAGGCTTCATGATAATAATTTTATCATGAATAATGTCCTCAAATAAACATCTTTCTCAGGAAGTTAAATTATCAAAAACTGATGGAACAGTGCTATCCAAACATTGCCTAAAATCAATTTCAGAAACTTTATCAAACATAAGCAACTTGTTATGCATAGGAGGATTAAATGTACTTGGTCTATTCAAATATGAGCTCATAGAAAGGATGTTCTTCGTTTTTCACTGTTGCAATCATCACACTTGGGTTATCTGCCTGCAGGTAGCCCTTAGTCGGCCCAAATACCAGAGACTTAGTATTTCTGCGTCGGTTGCTGTCACTCCAGGACTGATACCAGGTCGTCAGGGGTATAAAAACAGGCAGCCGACACCATTACATCAGTCTTTCTTGCCGAGGAGCCCGAAGCAGAAGCAGTTCGCACGAGTGCCAGATGGGCCGCTACCTGAATTTTCGTTTCTGAAGTGAATTATCCTGAAGTCTTCTAAAGCTAAGTACCTCATTGGGGATTCTTTTTTCTTGCTCTAACCGATGTCAGAAAAAGTTAACAACGGTCTTGCCTGTGGAAAGCAAATACCACACCAAGATTTCCATTCTTACTGCGTCACCTGTTTAGGCCCAGACCATGACGTCCCTTGCTGTCGGTTTTGTGCATTGTTCAAAGCCCGAACTATTCGTCATCGGGCCCTTTTTCTCGCTAAATGCTTTCGTTTTCTATCTCCGTATAACTAAATGGCTTCGGTAATCCATCCAACTACTGATCTTCTGAAAAAATGTAAGGATAAAGAAAGAGAGAGACCGCACAGGTTCAAAGCTGCCGACGATGCTTTCATTAAGCTAGTCGCCAGTTTGCTGGTACTCTGAGGCGCTTTCGCAGCCCCTGATGCCCGCTTATATGGATTCGCGGGCCTCTACCTAGAACCGTTCTGAGTCCTGTATGCCGCTTTTTGACTACAGAAGCTGCGGATGTCTCTACCTTGGATGGGTCCAGAGCCGCTGAGCAGGCACAGGCTTCTAAGGAAGTTCTTCGCACTACCGATGTTCAACAACAAACAGACTTCTTTCACGTCTTCAGTTCTGTCTAAAACTAATGGGTTTCTAAGGCCAAGAGTACGCACTACAGCTAGAAAAATGACGACCAAAGCGCATGCACCTGCTCCCTTGCCACAACATCAAATGCTTTAAAATGGCAGAAGACCTTATGCTGATTAGAGGAAGACAGCCTTCACCTGCTAAGAGAAAAAGAAACCTGTCCCCAGCTGCTTCAACAGACCAAGAATCTGACGACTCTGACGTATCTGATTATGAAGACATACTCTTATCTGCTTATGAGGATTCAGATGCAGGGGAATCCATTCCCTCGGCTTCTCCTCCAGAGGATTTTTCTTTTGTTGAAACCTTACATACTTTAAGATAGCATATCCACTGGGAATGCCAAGACTATCCTCAGTCCAAAAAGAGACTCAGAGAATTTCTAGATTTGCCACAACATAGGTCTTTAGCTATACCCCCTGGATGTTCTGAATGATGTCTTTATGGAATCCAGGTTAACTCCTGATACTTTACCCCTTGCTCCTAGGAAACCAGACGGGTACTACAGAGTAAGTGACTCTCACAAATTCCTTTTCAAAAATCCTACTGCTGACCTAGAGATTCCAGAGCTCTGGGCAGATGGGGTAAGAAAGTATATACCTCAGCAACTCTCACCATTAGGGCTTTGAATTGTCAGTTTCACATGCTGAAGTACCAACAACATATTATGGAACTTATTAAGCAAAAAATAGCTACCTTTACAGACTGTGCAGAAAGTAAAGAATTGCATGAGCTTATGCATTCTGCAAGCCAAGTCAGCAAGCATACATTGCAGTGTGGGTTTGATGCCCTAGAAGCATCTTGCAGGGCAGCAGTTACTGGTTCTGTACTGAGAAGGCATGCTTGGCTTAAGGAGTAGACCTTGCCAGACCATGTCAAATCAAAGGTACTAGACGCTCCTTTGAACAAGGGCAAGCTGTTTGGCACCAAAGCAGAAGCAGTTCTTAAAAAGATGGAAGAAAAAGCTAAATCTACGCAGACAAAGAATTCCTGCTAGTACAGCCTCCTAGATTCAGTAGGCATTACCCCTTGAAACATTGGTCCTTTCCAGCCCCCTCAAGGCCATCTCAAACTAGACCCAGGGGAAGCAGACCCCCCCCCCCCCCAGACTACAGTCTCAGGGTATGCAGAGATCTAAGCAATGGTATGCCTCCATCTCTAAAGCAAGGGAGTGCTAAACCACCCCCTTACAGAAAGAATTCCCAATAACTTCTCAACTCTACTCCCCACCTCTGCCCAACTGCTTGTGCCCCTAGGAGGAAAACTTGCCCTTCATGCAAAAAACTGGATTTCCATCACCAAAGACCGATGGGTCCTCAACATTGTATCCCAGGGGTACAGATTTTATTTCCACTATTCGCCAATCCCAAAAGGATTCCCAGACCTTCTTCCAAACCAGTGGACAGAGGCACAAAACCAAGTTCAATCCCTGCTCTCTAGAAAGGCAATTCAGCCTGTTCCTGCGGAAAATATGGGTCAAGGATTTTATTCCAGACTTTTCCTGGTACCCAGGAAAGGGGGCACTTGGCACCCAATCCTAGATCTTTCAATTCTCAGCACCTTCCTGGTGGTACCAAAATTCAAAATGCTCACCCTGCAGTAGCCAAAGATGCCTGGTTAGTCACCCCAGACTTAAAAGAAGTCTGTCTGCACATCTTTATAAGGGAGTCATGCAGGAAATACCTACGCTTCAGGGCAGTTAGACCTACTTCACAGAGGCCTATCCTTTTCCATTAAGATCCATGCCTCTGCCATTTCGGCTCATTACAACACTGAGACATCAATTCTCTGCACTTCTCTTTGGCTCATCCAGTGCTCCCAGAGTATTCACAAAATGCCTTGCTCCAGCCATTGCTTACTGCAGACAGAGAAATATTCAAGTTTACCCGTACTTGGATGACTGCCTGATTCAGGCAGACAGTCAGGAAGTGCTGCTGCAGCACCTGACATTTGTAAAAAACCTTCTTACCTCCCTGGGGTATATCATCAACGAAAAATAAATCCAAACTAGTTCCCAGTCAAAAGATTGCATTCCTGGGAGCAAGCTTGGACACAGCATCCCATATGGCATTCCTTACTTCAGAAAAACAAGCCTGACAGGCTATTTTACTCAAATGACACCAGAACCCAGCTATCCGCAAGTAAAATCCTGCAGGCCCTAGGGTTCATGGCGTCATGCATCCTACTAATTCCATATGCCAGACTGTATATGAGAAAACTTTAATAGTACTTAAAAAGTCTTTGGTGCCAACATTCTCAGGACCTGGAAACAGTCATTCATATAATACCCTGTCTAAGGACAGAGTTTGTTTGGTGGGCAGCAGCATGCAACCACAGCAAGGTACTGTCCTTTATTCAACCCCACGTTGCCCAGGCCCTAACCACAGACGCTTCAGACTATGCCTGGGGGGCACACATGGACAGCAAGTGCATTCAGGGCCACTGGAGCCCAAGTCAAATTCATCTGCACATCAACCAAAAAGAGATGCTAGCTGTGCAGCACCCTCTGATAGCTTTCAGATCCCTACTCTCACCAGCTAATAAAAACAGACAACACCACAGTTATGTGGTACATCAACAAGCAGGGGGGAACCCACTCTGCAGGCTAGCCTTGGCCCTGTGGAACACGGCTTTGGACATGCAGGTCGATCTGCAAGCTCTATTCCTGCCAGGCAAACAAAACTCACTGACAGAAGACTTAAGCAGAAATCTCCTAGACCCACATGAGTGGCAACTAGAGCCCAGCACCTTCAACCTTCTGATTCAGAAATGGGGGACCGCAGAGGTGGATCTCTTTGCCTCCCCCTGCAGTCACCAGCTCAGCAAATTCTGCAGGACACCTCACAGCAGGGCCTGGAAAGTGGATGCCCCATCTTTCCAGTGGGTAAATCTCTTAATCTATGCCCCCCCCCCCCCAGTCCCTTCTCTCAAGAGTATTGTTCAAGATAAGACAGGATAGATCAAGGACAATTCTGATTGCCCCGGACTGGCCACACCAGCACTGGTACCTACACCAGAACCCAACCCTGCTCTCTCAGCAGTGGGGACAGATCTTGCATCCACTACTACAAATCCTAAACCTTGCAGCCTGGCTTATTCCTTGAACTCTCCCCAAGTAACAAGGCCTTAGCAACCAGGTGCTGGACGTCATTCTTGAAGCCAGAAGATCCAGTACAAGGAAATCCAATGCCAAGTGGAAAAGGTGCTGCTCCTGAATTCAGTCTAAAGGAGAGGACACAAGTCTGCACTCCCTGCCTCTAATCCTGGATTAGTTAGACCTACTTCACAGAGGCCTATCCTTTTCCATTAAGATCCATGCCTCTGCCATTTCGGCTCATTACAACACTGAGACATCTCTCCTCTCTCACCCTCTTATCAAACAGCTCATGAGAGGAGCAAACAACTTAAGGCCACCTAGGAGAGCACCCACCCCTGCGTGGGACCTTAACTTTGTACTGGAAAAGCTCATGCTACCCCCCCCCCCCCCCTTGAGTCGGCAGCATTGTTAGAGTTAAAATTCCTCTCTTGGAAAACAGCCTTGCTTCTGGCCCATCACTTCAGCTAGAAGAGTGTCTGTGCTACAAGAACTTATGGCTGTAGAACCCTTCATTATTTTCCATGCTGACAGGGTTTCCCTCAGGACTAACCCTTCTTTTATGCCTAAAGTGGTGTCTAGTGTGGCTCTCAACCAGTCTATCCATTTGCCAACTTTCTTCCCTAATCCTCAAAATAAAGGAGAATTGATCCTGCATTCCTTGAACGTGCACAGACAGCTCAGATTTTACCTTGATAGGATTAAGTCCTTCAGGAAATCTGACCAGTTACTAGTCAGCTTTGCACCAGGGCAGAGGGCAAGGCCGTTTCAGAGCAAACAATTTCCAAATGAATAGCACACTGCATCCATTTCTGCTACAAGCACCATGGGAAACAAATCCCTCAGGGGGTCAGAACACACTCCACTAGGGCAACTTCTACCTCTACAGCATTCCTCAGGGGAGTCCCTTCCAGGGACATCCTGGAAGCTGCTACCTGGAGTTCTGTACACAGCTTCACCAAACATTACCATCTGCCTATCTTTTTCAAATCCAGGGCGGGTTTTGCAACAGCAGTCCTGCAAGGTGTACTAGCCAACCCCAACTCTTCTTGACTGCCTCCACCCTTCTTCAGCTTTGGGACTCTACCCAAGTGTGATGACTGCGATAGTGAAACACGGAGAACATAGTACAGTTGTGTACACATACCATAAATGTAGATGTTAGAGTGTATTCACTGTTGCAGTTCTGGTTTCTCTCCCTCCAGTCCCCTTGTCTCTCTCCTCTCTATGTCTGTTACTCACCCATTTCAGGGGTATTACTATTGACATTTACGTTTTACTGCTGTTTCCCCCACCATGTTCTCCATTTAGGGGGGCTCCTGACATTTGGGGCAAGAAAAACTGATGTAATTGTGTCGGCTTCCTGTTTCTATACCCCTGACGACCTGACGTCAGTCCTGGAGCGACCGCAATCAACGCAGAAATGCCAGGTCTCAGGTATTCAGGCAAACTGAGGATTACCTGCAGACAGGTGATGACTGTAACAGTAAATACACTCGAACAGCTACATTTATGGTAAGTGTACACAACTGTATTTTACAATTCCCACCATTGTTGAGCCATAAACGTAAGATGGGTTTGCTCATGTATAATTTAAAATCAATAAATAAATCAGTAATATTAAGGTTCCTAGCTGGTACATAAGAGAACCCCTTTGACAATAAATCTGCGTAAGCTGAAGAAATGATTTTAGTTGAATAGTTATATACTTTAAAATCCCCTCCAGAATTAACAACAGGATTTGCCTTGTCGGCTTCAAACAGACATATTAGTCAAGTTGCAGTCAAAAATAAGAGTTATCAGACTACCTTTACAGGACTAGAAAAACGCTGTCCTGTCATGTTTCATGCGTATGAATTGGTCGACAATTGTGAAATATTAAAGTCAGTAACATTATCAGTGTTGGAACATTACCTTGTCTTCCAAAAGCAAACTCTGTGCCTCTTGCGATTATTGTAATTGTTGTTCCATCTCTTGGGGCGAGCTCGTTGGGCTTGATATCTGCTAGTCTGGTTGTTCTCCTGATATCCACTCTTTTGAAAGAGTTGAAAGGAAAAAAATGGTTTTGCTGAGCCCGATTCTGCAAACACCGAGTGTCTTACACCAGGGGCCTCTGAAGAGGCGTGCCCCTGATTCCTTTGATCAAACATCATCTCCACTTCGCTTCCTGCTTCCAGATGATTGGTTGTTTGTCTCTGGTTGCTAAGCACCCCGTTTGATGAAGGATACGTTTTTCCTTTTGCCATATTCCTTTCAGTCTCTTTGAAGCTTCTTACATTTACGGAGAAAAATGTTATTGCATAAATTCTCAACGTGAACAAAAGCTTGATCAAGTCAGTTGTGGATCCAGGAATTTGGGGTGGGGCAATATAGAAAGGAGACATTTTGGACATGTGGAAAGTAGATGAAAGGGATGGGGGCTATAAAAAGAGGACCAGCTAGAGCTGCTCTGACAGCAGGTGTGAAATGACAGCAATATAGATTCAGCTGTACATCCTTGTAGTGCAGCTGTGCTATTGGTAGTAGGTAACTCCTGTTTAGCACACATCAAATTTACAGACAGTACTAGATGTTTCAAGGCATGACTGTGAGTGATGTCTGGTCATCTATGCCAAGCCATAGTCCCTTTTCATGATGGCATGGCGTACATATGCATTATGATACCCTAGGAAATAGTGCCAATGAAAATGATGTGACCACAACAAGTGTTGATAATGCAGGCATTGTAACCTGGTAACCCCAAATATCCTATTAACTGGTGACTCAACTGTTTGTTAAATAGGTGTTAAATAGGTGTGTATATCACTAGTCAGTGTAAAAAAACGTTTCTGACAGTATCCTGTCTGCCTGGGGCCAAAATTAGGGACCTCAACTCTGATTAAAGGCTATGACATGTCTATTGTTCATGCTACAGTCAGACTTGTCCTTCTTCTCACATGTGGAAAAGGATGGGGTTGGATTATCAGACATCTTAAGCACAGGAAAATAACACCTGCATAGAAAAGTCTTCTCGTCACCTCATGCGGCACTTGAATACTATAGCAAAACACTGGTACTCAGTCTGTGGCTAAGGGCATGGTGTCATAGAGATGAGATTCACTGCTTTCCTGTTTGTAGTATTTTAATATCAGTGGTCATCAAACTATGGTTCAAAATGCACATCATCGATTCCAGTATATGCCTCCTTTTGCCTAATCTCGTGGCATTGAGAACTTAGACATTGACTAGTATGTGTCTGTTATCAGAAAGTCTTTCTGTATGCTGCATGGCTTATAAACAGAGGGCTTGTGTCTAGAGCTAGGGATGTCATTGTTCCCCTTTACTTGGATCACATTAGGTTAGTCATTGAATATAAGACCCCCTTCAGCATGTATTTGTCCAGACACATGCAACAACTTGAACACATACAGGGATACCTTTCAAAAAGGCTAGAAGGCCTAAACAACATGTCCTACATGGACCAGCACAAAGCCCTGTTGCTATATTTGGTATCCCTATAGACTGCTAAGAGTTGACCTGTGTCTGGCATACAAGGCATCCTCCGACTCAGTACTGATGGATTTACTAATCATCGGCATGTTAGCTGGCATCAGAAATACTTAATCTAGAGAGCTAAACCTCTTCTGCAGCATCAGCAGAATAGTTCTGAGGGACAGATATTTTTTGCAGAGGATACCACTGCTCTGGAGCAGATTCCCCATCCACATAGATCAAAGTTCATCCCAGTCCATATTCAAGTGCAACTTTGATCTATGGATTGGAAATGGAAAACTTACCCCAGGAATGCTCCCTGTACTACCGGACAAAGGCAGCTCCTAAATCTTTTATCACATGTATGAGTCCCTTCAAATTATCTATGGTATGATCCCAGTTATACTCATTAGGGGTAATATATAGGTATTGACCATGGGATAGGTAAGGCCAGTCTCTAAGCAAATGGGATTGGTTAATTTGAGTACATGAAGGGAAGCTGGCTAGGCTTAAAATAGTCTGCAAAACCTATTCATTGAAGAGGTGACGGCACTTGATGAAGGGCTCATAATGCTTATCTTGACTATGCTAAAAACTTATGACACTATTCCTAACAAGGGAAACTGATAAATTAAGGGCACTAAATGTCAGCCCATAAGTAATTCAATGGATAAAACATGATTAAGCATCTGGATGTAGCAGGTTAAGCTGGATGTTTACTTATCCATCCCAACAGGGGTAATTAGTGTAACCCACCACAGCACTGTATTGATGCAGTAGGAAGTTGGCTGTAGATTATCAAATGTGATAATTGCAAACTGATTAACATAATTACTTCAAGAAAATGTGTTTTCTAAGATGGTGTACAAAAATACATTTTTAGTTCAGCAGTAATGGCCCCAGTGTTAATTCCACTAAGTGAAGCAACATGAGAAATGGCAAAAAATATAAATTATGGCTGAAAATAAAATACCATCTTTAAAGATCCAAAGGTTATAGAAGACAGTAGTATAAACTGTGGCCAGCATTTATTGACAGAGTCAGACAAGCATAGACCATAACTTGCCTCTAAAGGGAATACAGAGCTAGAAAAGCTTGTTCTGTAACCAGTCTCATTCTAAAAGGCATGTCTGGTCACTTTGACAAGATCAATGTACCACTTTATACCTTGCCACTCCAACACATTATTTAATATAATGCTGTGTTTTATAGCTTTTAGACGAGCTGCATTAAAATACTTGACAAAACATGCATTTACTTGCTAGGAGAATCATAGAGCAGGAACACCATTTCAGAAATTCTTCTGGAACTGTTGTTATAGTCTGTTTTCTAATGGTTAGTTATATATAGTCTCTGCCTGATTTGTAGTGCATTGTCTGGTACAGTACTGTGTGAAAATCTCTGTCTGGAATTAAAATTGTAAATCTGAATGCATGACTGGCCTTCACTGCTGGGAGCAAGCAAAAGATTCAGGTATTTAATACTAAAGACAAATGATATTAATAGAAAAAGTAACATTTACTTTACCCATTATCTCCTAGGATTATGGAATAAACTTCAGCTTACAATCAGTCATCTGCTTCCTTCAAAAATAATCTTGATAGGTATATTTAGGAAGTAGGAACAATCGGCATGGGGTCTGGGTAAGCATACTACTTTTTAAAGGTCAGTAGGTAATTAACTTGACAAGTAAACCTATAAGAGTAGGGGGGGGTTTAGAGGCTTGCAGCCACATCACATTGTGTCTGTGTACTACTAAACTATGATTGTCAGTACTTGGCTGGGAGGACAAAAATAATTTGGCCTCGCTAGCTGTCATCATAAATCACGTATGTGCACATTGTGCATCATAAATAAGTGTAACTAGTGCTGAGGTGGCCTTGCTGTGACAAGGGGATCAGAGGTCTAGTAACCCACCCATTCAGATGTGCTCAAGTGACCTTTCTTGGGCAGACGCGCATAGAGTGTGTTTCATTGTCAGGAGATAGAAGAAGACCGTTGCCGCAACAAATTTGCAAGTGTGTGTGGGTCTATATTAGATCAGCGAACGCTTGAACAAGCGAACACTGATTGATCAAATGTATTTAAGCGAATGTTCAAAATATCGAAGCAACAGAAACCCAAATTTTTTCCTAGGGAAAGAATTTGGTTGTCCGTTTCTGTTGCTTCGGTATTTTCAGTGCTGTGGTGGAAAGTTACGGGTCGGATTCAGGTAAGTGTGCGATTGTGTTGTTGTGAGTGTTAGGGTGGGTTAGGTGAGTTAGGGTGCGGGTTAGGTATGTGTGCGATTGTGTGGACGTGAGAGTTAGGGCGGGTTTAGTGAGGTATGGTTAGGGAGCGAGTGAGGTGAGTGTGCGATAGTGACAGACCTTAGGGTTTGGGTTAAGGTAAGTGGATAGTTAGTGGTGTGTGCATAGTTTAGTGTAGGGTTAGGTGTCAGTTTTTATGTGTGGATTTCTGTCTGTCTGGTTTGCTTGTGTTGTGTGTATGTGTTTTGGATTAGCGATTTTTTTCACTAGGAAAGAAATCGCTCATCTGACAGTTCGAGATTGAAAGTTTCGTTTACATAGTCTATCGATCAGCATTTGCTGATCTAATATAGACCAGTGTGTGTTTGTCTGTGTATGTGAGTGAATACGTGCATGAAAGCAGTGCGTGTGCCTGTGAGAGAGCATGTGCGTGTGTGACCTTTCCCCTGGCAGCAGCATCAGTTAAGAGATTTCTGTACCTCTTGACCATACTTCTCTGCCTCTTAGCACAAGAAATCTGGATAGAGACATGAAAACGGGACAAAAAAGGACTGCAAATATTGATGGATTTTAAATATTGCTCTTATAAACTTAGAAAGTTGCTAGAATAACAAGGTTTCCAATTGCATGCATTTTCTGGAGCAGATGTGTGTTTGTGAGAGTGAGTGAGAAGACTACAGGCACCAGCAGCAGTAAAGAGGTTTGCATAAGTCTGGACCTTTTCAGCTGAAGAAATATGGATAAAGCCTAAAATAAAGGGGGAACAAAGGCTCTAAAATAGAAACAGATTTTAATTATTGCTCTTATAAAATTACAAAGTTGCTTAAGTAAAGGATTTGAGTTGGCATGAATATTCTCATGGAAATAAAAGGCTGCAATTCAAATGCAAGTCATTATATAGAAACTTCAATCTCCAATGAATGCAAATGAACCAAACGATTTAGGAGTAAGGGACCAAAAAGTAAAGTAAATACCTGGTTATTTTTTTTAAAGTGTTATATTTTAGATGTAAAATGCTTCCTCCACCACCATTAATGTATAGTACAACAAGTTTGGAACATTAGGTGGAGGAACTATTCTACATCAAAAATATATTAAAAAATAGAGTAAAATAAAAAAAAAAGTATAGTACAACACAACAATTTTACAGACCATTCTCTAAGAGCAGAAGCTCATAGTGTTACCCTGCTGCAGTCATCACACTTGGGTTATCCTGCTGTGAGGCGGTCCTGCAGTCTGCCCGAATTCCAAAGTCTTGGTCCGGCATCTGTTGCTGTCGCTTCTTCCCTGACATCAGTGCGCCAGGGGTATATAAGAGGCATCCGACGCCATTTTCTAAAGTCTTTCTTGCCACGCGGTGCCCGAAGCAGTTCGCAAGTGCCGGTCGGCCGACACCTGAGATTTTCGATTTGAATTTCAGTCCGAAGTCTTCAATAAAGCTAAGTACCCCGTTGGGGAACATTTTCTTGCCTCAGTCTGATGTCAGAAAATGTTAACAATTGCATTTCTTGTGGGAAGCAAATATACCTCATAAGGACTTCCATTCTATTGCATTCTTTGCCTAGGCCCAGACCACGACGTCACAGGTTGTTGGTTTTGCGCTAGGTTTAATAAACGCACTATCAACCGCCGTTTTGACTTCACACGGCTTTACTTTGGTAGGAAACTTAATTATATCATGCCGTCAGAGCAGCCGACGACCGCAATTCATAAAAAACGCAAGGATAAGGACAGACAGCCTAGGAATAAGCCAGACCCTGAGGCCTCAGCTGGGCCCATCGCCGGTTCTCCGGTTTACAGTGAGGCGCCTACGCAGCCTCTGACTACCTCAGAGCTGGAACCCCAGACAGCTGCTGACTCCCAAGCGGAGTCTACTAGGCCGACGCAGCCATCTACCGACACCGGAGCAGAATTTGACACCGGTGCAGAGGAAACACCTTCGGTTGCAGAAGGTGTCTTCAGACCGACTACACTCACCATTAAATCTTATGCTAAACGTAAAACTCCTTTAAAACCTAAGAAAACTGTTCTTCAGTCTACAGGTCAAGGCCCCATGCCTAAGAAACAGATGCTTAAGGTGGCTGAAGATTTAATTACCCTAATCAGGGGTTCCCATCCCCCTCCTGATAAAAGACCAAGACAAGAGGAAGATTACGCATCCTCGGACCAGGTTTCTCTCTCCTCAGATTCTTCTGAGAAACAGGATTACACTTTTCCATCTTATGAGGATTCTGATGCTGAAGACTCTATTCCCTCAGCATCTCCCCCTGAAGACTACTCATTTGGGGAAACATTACATACGATGAGGGAACATTTCCACTGGGAAGGCCAGGATTACTCAGATTCTAAGAAAAGGCTCCGAGAGTTCCTTTTATTACCCCAGCACAGACCTCTTGCTAGCCCTCCTGTTTTAGATATTGTGGATGATGTCTACTTGGAGTCTAGTTTAAATCCAGACTCTCTACCTCCTGCTCCAACCAAACCAGACAGATACTACAGAGTACCTGACTCACACAAATTCCTTTATAAAAGCCCTGTAGCTGACCCAGAAACCATTTCCAGGGTCCTAAGGGAGCAAAAGCTTCTATGGCTAAAAATCCTGTGCCCTCTGAAAAAGATTCCAGAGCCCTAGATAGTTGGGGAAAGAAAACATACACGTCTGCAACTCTGGCTATGAGAGCATTAAATTGCCAGTTTCACATGTTGAAATATCAACAATTCCTGATGTCTCAGTTAAAACAAAAAATGAGCACACATTCAGAACAGCCTGAATTCAAGGAAATGCAGGATCTGTTGCATGCAGCTGAACAGGTGGGCAAGCATACTTTACAATGCGGATTTGTTTCACTGGAAGCTTCCTGTAGAGCAGCTGTTACAGGCTCTGTCATTCGTAGACATGCTTGGTTAAAAGCGGAAACCCTCCCTGACCATGTTAAAGCAAAATTATTAGATGCACCTTTACAACAGGATGTATTATTTGGTGTCAAAGCAGAAGAGGTTTTAAAGAAAATGAGGATAAGGCTAAATCTATGCAAACAGTCAAGGATTTCTTGCAGGTACAACCCCCTCGCTTCTGCAGAAATTGGCCAACAAGAAATTGGTCCTTTCCAGCTTCAGACAGATCAGAGGGGCAAATACAGACACCCAAGGGGCAGAGGTCAGTCACAGGGCCCTTACAAACCTCGCCAATGGGGTTCTGCTATCCAGAAAGGAGGAGAAGACAGGCCCCAAGCTAGCAGAAGGCAGACGCAATGACTCTATCCTCAAACTACCAAGCAAATCTCTCCTGGCAACACCCTTGGGAGGAAAACTAGCATTTTTTTCAGACAACTGGTGCATCATCACAAAAGACAAATGGGTTCTAAACATTGTCTCTCAAGGATACAGATTCCACTTTCATACCTTACCAAGGATCAAAGGAATGCCAAACCTGCCACCAAATCAATGGGCAGAGGCAAAAAAACAAATTGCAGCTCTCATGAACATGAGAGCCATTCAACAGGTACCTACATAGGAGCAAGGACATGGATTTTACTCAAGACTCTTCCTAGTTCCAAGAAAGGACAAAGCATGGAGACCCATTCTGGATCTTTCAATTCTGAACACCTATCTGCAAGTACCAAAATTCAAGATGCTAACAGTACAGCAGCTTCTTCCCATGCTGGGCAAGAATGCTTGGCTAGTCACTTTGGACCTCAAGGAGGCATACCTGCATGTCCCTATCAGACAAAATTGCAGAAGATACCTCAGATTCATAGCAGGTTCAATGCACTATCAATTCTTTGCACTGCCCTTTGGCTTTTCTACTGCGCCCAGGGTCTTCACAAAATGCCTGGCACCAGTAATTGCATACTGCAGACAGAGGAATTCAAATATATCCATACCTGGACGACTGTCTTATTCAAGCAGAAAGCAAGGACACTCTCTTGCAGCATCTGGCATGTGTCAAACACCTTCTAAGTTGCTTAGGGTACACAGTAAACGAAAAGAAATCAAAACTAGTGCCCTCACAAAACACAATATTCCTGGGTGCCAGCTTGAGTACAATGGCCCAGATGGCTTATCTCATGCCAGACAAACAACAGCAGCATTTCAAAATAATGACAACAAAGACCCAACTCCCTGCAAGAAAAATTCTGCAGGCCTTGGTATTCATGGCATCTTGCATACTACTAATACCATTTGCAAAACTGCATATGAGGAAATTACAATGGCACCTGAAAAGTGTATGGACTCAGCACAGCCACAGCTTGGAAACAATGATTCCATTCATTCCCTGCCTTCAACAGGAGTTTCTATGGTGGGCACAGGCATGTCACCTCAACAAGGGGTCAGCCTTTCACCTTACCCACAGCCAGGCAAATTATGACAACAGATGCATCGGACTTTGCCTGGGGAGCACACATGGCAGGACAGTGCATTCAGGGCAAATGGACTACAGATCAGAGAGACCTGCATATCAATCAAAAAGAAATACTAGCAGTGCAGAATGCCCTAACAGCTTTCAAGGACCTTCTACACCCAGGACAACTACTAATAAGGACAGACAACACCCCAGTTATGTGGTACATAAATAAGCAAGGGGGCACACATTCCTACCCTCTATGCAGGCAAGCAATGACCTTGTGGAACACTGCACTGTCTTACCAGGTTCAATTACAAGCACAATTCCTGCCAGGAAAGAAAAACACATTGGCAGACGACCTAAGCAGAAACATCATGGATCCACACGAATGGAAACTAGATCCACAAGTATTTGCAATGATAGCTCAAAAGTGGGGACGCCCAGACATAGATCTGTTTGCTAGCCCCCACAACCACCAACTTCAAAAATTTTGCACAAGGACCTTCCATCCACTAGCTTGGAAAATGGACGCCCTCTCATTCAGTTGGAAAACATTAACTGTATATGCCTTCCCTCCACTGCCTCCTCTAGTAAAGGCTCTGCTGAAAGTCAGATTAGAGAGGCCACAAATGATTCTCGTTGCACCAGACTGGCCAAGCCAACATTGGTATCCAATTTTAAGGAACAGGGCCCACCATGGATTTTGCCACAAATTCCTCACCTGCTCACTCAGCGAGACAATCTGATTCTACACAGCCAACTCAAGACTCTAAACCTGGCTGCATGGCAAATTACCTAAACAAACAGCCAACACCTTTATCCAACGCTGTCATGGATGTCATTCAGGAGTCCCAGCCCCAGGAAAACCTATTCAGACAAATGGAAAACATTTTGCGCTTGGAACCAGGCTAAAGGCCTAAATCCCCTGGAGCCGAACATTCCTCAGATTCTACAATATTTAACTGAGATGTTACACAAAGGGCTTTCCTTTTCATCTATTAAGATCTACGTCTCAGCAATTTTAGCTCATTACAGCACGGATCCTCCTTTATTTTCACATCCACTCCTAAGACAGTACCTCAGAGGGGCTAAAAACTTAAGACCGCCAAGGAGAGCTCCAACACCTACTTGGGACCTCAACTTTGTCCTGGAAAAGCTTACACTGCCGCCCTTTTAACCCGCTTTTTCAACTGATTTAAAATTTCTTTCATGGAAAACTGCCCTACTACTAGCAATAACCTCAGCTAGAAGAGTCTCAGAGCTACAGGCACTAATGGCAGTGGAACCTTTCCTCATTTTTCATCAAGACAGAGTTTCTCTACGAATTAATCCTTCCTTTATGCCAAAGGTGGTATCCAGTGTGGCCCTAAACCAAACCATTCACTTGCCCACCTTCTTCCCAAATCCCCAGAACAAAGGAGAAAGACTCCTGCACTCTTTGGACATTCACAGGCAATTACGTTACTACTTGGATAAAACTAAGGCTTTCAGAAAAACTGACTAGCTCTTTGTAGCCTATGCTACAGGATCACAAGGAAAAGCTATCTCAAAACAGACCATTTCTAAATGGATAGGGCATTTCATACGTCTCTGCTACACACATCATGGAAAACCATTACCTGCTAACATTAGGTCCCACTCTACCAGGGCTACAGCTACATCAGCAGCCTCTCTCAGGGAAGTGCCAGCCAAGGATATTCTGGAAGCTGCTACTTGAAGTTCAGTGCACACCTTCACCAAACACTATCACTTACCTCTATACTCTAAGACTAGAGCTGGTTTTGCCACTGCAGTTTTGCTGGGCCTACTAGCTTCTTCTAACCCTGTTCGACTCCACCTCCCCTCCTGAGCTTTGGGATTCAACCGAAGTGTGATGACTGCAGCAGGGTAACACGGTGAACATAGTACAGTTTTGTACCTGCCATAAATATAGATGTTCAAGTGTTCACCCTGCTGCAGTCCAGGTTACCCTCCCTCCATCCCCTCTCCTATACTACCTCTGTGGTGTATTTGCTTGTACCCAAGGGTTCTGTTTTATTTTTATATAGCTATATATAGCTATATATATATATATATATATATATATATATATGCCTACCTTTTGGGGGCACCTGACATCTGGGGAAAGAAAAACTGAAGAAAATGGAGTCGGATGCCTCTTGTATACCCCTGGCGCACTGACGTCAGGGAAGAAGCGACAGCAACTGACACCTTACCAAGACTTTGGAATTCGGGCCGACTGCGGGACCGCTTGACGGCAGTATAACCCAAGTGTGATAACTGCAGCAGGGTGAACACTCTAACATTTACATTTATGGTAGGTACAAAACTGTACTTTATGCCCTCCAGGGTATCTGTTAATGTGTAATTAATTCCCTTCCAAGGGTGTAGATGCCCTCCTCCGCCTGTGGCAGCAGGCCTCATAACACCCCTGGGCGGGCATTACTTGCACATTAACGCAGACCATTTGGGCATTATTGCTTACTGAATGATCACTTGTGACATAGGCAGACTTATATTTATATAAAAGTAATCAGACCATATTAATTTCACTTTTACAAATGTTATACATTACGTATATTATATGTCATATAATCAAAACAACATACATAAGCTGTTCCTCCTCCAAAACATTTTTCTGCATGTATAGTTCCCATAATTTCCATTTTTCTGTATAATTTACTCCTACCCTTTTCTAAAGATCCCACTTCCTGTTTTTTTTATCTTTGTTATATTTACTACCTCAAGAATAATTTTAGATTTTAATTTCTGTTTTCTACCAGTTGCTTTTTTGGCAGCCAGCAGATAAACTTTCTACATCTTTGATCAGGTACACATACTCTGTATTGCCCCCAACAGCCAAATTCAACACTGACATCTGGCTAGAGGCAGAACTAGCTGAGCATTTAGTTGTGTAATCTATTTTGTTCAAATAATGCCCACTGTAGTTGCACTGGGCAGTTTCAACAGTCCCCATATAGTCTTGGTATTCTAGGGTACAGCAAACGTAATTGATGCTTTTGTAGTTCTAGGCATACAGTGTTGTTCAACAGAACTGCAAACCATAATAACATTATTATTATTATGAAACCAGAAGAACTAGCACTTATGATTAAACTGTAAAAAGACTGCAAAGCAATGTGTAGCACTGAAGTCTGAATAGTAAGAGTGAAAAAAACATAGTTGCTAAATGACTTGATACAGTAATTTGTCTGCTCGTGCAGGATGTGTGTGGCAGGACAAGCAGGTAGAGGCATTCTTGACATAAACTGGGGTTTGCTTCAACAGACCTTTTCTAAACAAAAAGAAGCATGACACTAACATAAAGCATTACTGACTAACCCTTATCCTCAGCACTTTGACAAAAAATCAAACATTGTATAAATAACATGGTAAGATAATAGGAAAGTCAGTGACATCTTGCAAAAACAGGGACAGCTGAGATGTATGTTGATATTTCTGCTGCAAAATACATAGTAAAACGTTTTCTTTTTCAGTTTTGTTAGACCATACAGACTGATGAGAAAGTATCTGTGAAATAGCGGAGTCGCTCTACCGCAATCGTGATTGGTGATCGGGAACAACAATTTCCCTTTACATTTACCTTAAAAGATATTTAGATTACAAGATCCAGCACCCGATGCCAGACTTTAATGTTTAGCTAGCAACTTATGGACCTCCCATGGTTCTGCTATTTCACAGAGTCATTGCCATTTGTCTAATTGTTCCAAAAAGAAAATTACATTAAAAAAGAAAAATGATAATCAGATGCATGCAACACCAGCAAGTATGAGAGTCCGATCACACAAAAGCTCAGTCAATTAAGGCTTATACTGCAGAATACGTCAAGTCACTCATATTAAAACAGTAGTGCAAACAGTGTGAAAGTAGATTTACTGGTAGTAACATTGCTCCTGTGACGATCATGCTAGGGAAGGAAAACAATAAGAGGAAGGTCAGAAATGGCATACATATAGTGAAGGTGGAAGTTGGGACAAAAAGATACGATGTCTGCGTGATGCGGTGCACTTTCTGAGCAAATTTGAAAGCAGAAATGGGAACTTTGACACACACTTTTTTTGCCTTTCAGAAGGTGTTTTTGTGTCATTTAATTAGCAGGTAGTTTTCACAGAGGCAGCAGCAAAAAGGGAAGGCACATGCCCCTGCACCAGAGCCTAAACCTGCCATTGCAAATTGCCCCTTGACTTGACAGTATAACGAGTCATTTCTAATATGTTCATCAAGCCCCACAATTAGATTGTCCATCTTAACATTATTGTATTTCACCATCACCCTTATAGGTTCATAGGTAAGTACTAGGCTATAGGCCCAAGGGCCTATGTAAGCCTAGCCAACAAGGTTCTCTGGCTTACGCCACCAAGAAAGTTATTTTCCTGTGCCACTGTCGAGCAGACACACAGAAGTGATCCCCGGGGTGTATTTCCTATGTCCCATCCACTCATCAAGATTTTTCTTGAAGAGTGCTAATGAAGAACTTTGCTTGACATAGATGGGTAGCCTGTTCCAGAGTATGGGAAGTCTCTGGGACAGGAATCTATCCCTCCACCTGTTTATTGTGGTGACAAGGTTTAGGTCCCTAGAGCATGTAGCTCGGAGGGATTGGGGTTTCTTTAGGTGTAGCATGTCCAACAGCTTTGGGTTTGACATAGCTTTATATGTTAGGCAGAGATCACCTCGGAGTAGGCGATATGCTACGGAGTAAAGCTGGAGTTTTTTGAGGCGGGTTAGTATAGAGCATTTGTTTGAGGCCAGTAATCCTTTTTGTGAGGTACTTCTGTGGCCTTTCCAGCTGCTGCAGATGTCTTGTGAGATACATTCCAAAAGGGGCATTGTACTCTATTATGGGTCTATTAAGTGTCGAGTAGAGGGGAACAATGGCCTCTCTTTTCCTGATGAGAACCCTTGTATGATGAGGTGTGCCACGCAGAAGGACTTCCTGACTACTGTGGCAATGTGACTATCAAAGGACAGACTGCTGTCCACCTGGGTCTCTTATCACGCATTCGGTGTTGAGTAGATTTCTGCCTATGTAGTAACTCATGGGTACAGAGTTTTTACCAAATGGGATGACACTGCACTTTTTGGCATTGAGCTTGAGGCCATGGCTCTGACACCAGGCATCTGTCTCAGTGAGGCCCTTCTGTAGGATGTCCACATCATTTGGGGACTTGACTATGGCTCCTAGTATGCAGTCATCTGTGAACTTCATTAGCCAGAGGCTTCTGTGTTAGCCTGTACTTCAGAGAAGTAGATACCAAACAGGAGAGGTCCCAGGACGGAACCCTGTGGTACTCCACTTGTCACTGCTTTGAGGTCAGATTTGGAGTCTGCAACTTTTACAGTGTGGGTTCTGTCAGTGAGCCAGTTGTCAACCCATCTTGTGACGTAGGGATTTATACCTAGTTTAGTGAGTTTAGCTATAATTCCAGAATTGGGGGATGGTGTCGAAAGCCTTGGCGATGTCAAGATAGTCTGTGTGAACCACCTTACACTCATCTACGGCTTTGGTGACTGCCTCAAAGAAGTCGATCAGGTTCTGGGGGCATGATCTGCCTTTCACAAACCTGAACTGGGTGGGATCCAAAGTTTGGAGGTTACCAATGTCTTTGTTTGAGTTCCACGATGATACGTTCCATGGCCTTGCAGACCAGGCTAGTCAGGGCTAATAGGTCGATAGTTCCCGGGATCAGTGGTGGCTCCCCCTTTGTGGAGTGGGATAACTGTTGCTGTGCGCCATTCAGTAGGCACAAAGCCTGATGCGAGGCTATTATTGAACATGGTGCTTAAGTTGGGAGCCAGTTTGTTCTGAAGTTCATGTAAAATGCAGCCTGGGATGTTGTCCGGTCCCATGGATGCTGTATTTTTGGCTTTAGAGAGTGCAGCTTTTACCTACGTAGTTGTGATTACAGGGACTCTGCATTCTTCCTGTATAGATATGGGCCCTTTAGGGGGTGAGAGGGTGGTAAATTTAGCATTGAACCTATCTGCCAGGATGTTGGCAATATCAGTTGGTTCTGTAATTTTTGTGCCTTTGTGCTGTAACTCAGAGCAGATCTGGGTGTTGCCATCGAGATTCTTGACATAGCTATAGAATACTTTGTGGTTGTCCTTGGAATTAGGGCGATTTTGTTTTTGTAGCTAGCTTTGGAGGATCTTATAAGGGATCTGAGCTTCTTACTGAGGCTGACCAGGGAGCTCCTCCACTCATGGCATTTTACTCTCTTTTGCAACAGTTTCTTCCTTCTCTTCTACAGTTTGTTTATGGCAGGGGACCACCAGATTGGCTTCCGTTTTTTGGAGGATAGCATCTTTGTTCTGTTTGGGATAACATGATCCATGCATTCGTGTAAGTGCTTATAGAATGCATTTGTGTAGGATTCAGCAGTTCTAACTGTATTGTTCATTTGCGTGGGTGTCATGAAGTTTACCACTTCTGTCTTAAGAAGCATGAAGTTGGCTTTGGAAAAAAATTTTTTACTGTGGTTTCCTTATGGGGGGTGGGGTTGAAAAGTTGTTTAAGCTCTTTCAAAAATTCAAGTTTAGTGGATGCTCCGTTACTTAGTCGCCACATTCTTAAACCCTTTGGGACTTGATTTAATTCTAAGTTACGCTCTAAGTAACTATTCTCCAATTGGAACTTTTTATAGGCAAACAGACTTTCTTCAAAATTTTTAACACGTTGACTTAAAGTAAGTGACTTACCAGATTGATGTCTGTGCGACTCAGTTTCAGTAAATTTAAAGGAATTTACTTTCCAGTTGGTAAAAAACGCTGAAGAAGCAGAAGTTCCAGTCTGAGAATTAGTCAAAGGAACACCTAAACTTTCGAAATCTGGTGGCACACCACAAAAGGAAGTGAAGGAATTTTGTAGCTGGGCAGAGTGCAAGGATAATTGAAAACTGACTTTGTTCGAGCAATGTAGATAGTTTGCCATTGTTAGTAGCAGCTGAACTTGTCTGGCTGACAGCAGAATACCCACCTGTTCCAGAAGCACCTTTAGACATGGTAACCTAAACTGAACATCAACAAACGTAAAAATTAAAAAGACTCCTGTTGCAACCAAATATCTAAACATTATTAATGGTTGAGCGCTTTTGTCCATGTGTAATGTAAGGACTTCTTCAGAACAAATTATAACACCCTCTCTTCCCCTTGTTTATCTTCCAACTAAGAATGAATTTGTTGGCAATTAAGACTTAATGCCACTGAATATCCTGGATTAAACAAATGTAATAGTATCACTAGCATTTTAAAATTGAAAAAATATGGTTGCTTTTTGCAAGTCTTTTTGTATGCATACAAGGGAAAGGTTTATATAGCAATGCTTTTATAGTGTCTAAGAAATGTATATATTTTGTCATGTCATGAAAATCATTACAAAGACAAAGTTTGGGTCACCTTGAAAAAGAAGCGACAGAAGAAGTTTGAAAATATTAAGAACAAAACCAAAGGATGTCCTTCCATAGGACTGTTGCAGCATTCCTTGCTAAAGGGATTCCCCTGCCAATGGTAGTCCAGCCAGAATATCAAAGCCTTTCCATATCAAGGACTTTGTATGCCACACGTATGCTCCCTGCTCGTGGTCTAGGATATAAAGGTGACGTGCAGACATGCATATCTTGGAACTTCTTTGCCGCCAGCCCAAACGCCATTGTTGGTCTGAATGTTTCTTCGTTTATGCTGGTTACCAAGTCGATTTCAGGTAAGTGCCTCCTTGGAGTGTTTCTTCTTTTGTCCTTTTTCTTTTTGTTGCGAGGTTACATGTCATCCAGAAAGGGCAAATTTTAGTATGGGAGACAAATTCCCTATTAAGACTGTCTTGCAGTGTTTGTTTTGCTTGGCTGCTTCTCATGACCATAGGTCGTGCCCAATTTGTCAAGCGATTCTTCCTAAGACTCTTAGTAGCTTCTCCTCCTTTACTCTCTACCTTGAGAAACAATGCCTTAAGTTGTTGGTGTAGGTTGCAGTAGCAGAATTGTCCCAGCTCGAGGGTCAGCCATCTGCCAAGATGAGCAACAAAGTTAGGTTGGATTCGGCTGCTGTTCTACCTCTCCCAGATGTCTCTCTTGTTGTTGGTGAAAGCCTAGAGGATCATCTGGTTATTTTATTGGATTTCTGTGCTGCAGCATTTTGAGGCCGGCATGGATCAGACTTTACACATGTCAGCTGAGGCCCTGTTATCGATTTTGAGGGGGAACCGCTTCTGATTATATCCGAGGGAACGAGGAGTATTCTGCAAATTCTTGTTTGGGAGGATATTCCCACTACGGTGATTGTTGGCAAGGCTGTGGACCTTCTCATATTTTTAGAGTCAGCATTCCTTTGAAAAATAAGCAGAAAACAAAACGTATTTCCCCTGCTGTGTGTGAATGGCAGAATTTTACACATTGGTTTTTTAATACTATCATGGCATTGAAGCCCCTCCTCAGGGAGTTTCTGTTCCTGCTTCCCTTGGTAATCTACTTCTCTTAAGAGGCCTGTGGAACAGGACTCTCCTAATAAGGGATTGGACTCTGGAGAAGAGTCTTTGGCCTACCCATCTCAGATTTCCTTCCCCATTGGACTACGGTCCCGAGGAGACTCCATTTGCCCAGGTTCTCCCTTTGAAGAATTTTCCTTTGGGGGGTACTCCCTCTCATATGATGGAATATTTTAAATGGGACTGTACCAAGGATTTTAAGTCCAGAAGAGGTGGTTATGAACTCTTCCAAATGGAGTCTCAAGTCTTCTGCTGTCCCCCTTGTCCTTACTGCCTTGTTAGATACTTTTTCAGCAGATTCACAGGCTTCTGTTTCCCACCTCCAAGTCCTTAAAAAAACTGATAGGTTTTATAAGGTGCCTGATTGTAAGTTTCTTTACAAATGTCCTTCTACTGATTCCTCTTTTGTCTCTGTTTTTTAAAACAAACCTTTCAAAGCGTTGCCTTTTCCTAAATTACCTCTTCCTGTCAAGGATAGTAGGGCCATGGATAGTGTAGAGCTGTGTGTGTGATGTGTCTTTAAGAAGCATAGCAAGTGATGAATGTACATCTATAAATAGCAGACACGTGTTGTACGTAGTACCATTTTGAAAGTGCAGCCAGAGAGAGTAAGCATGTGAGAATGAATGTAGCTAGTTTGTTTACAAGTTACCCAAGTTGAAGTTAATAAGCTTAAATTGTAATGTGTTTTTACATAATAAAGCTGCATGAACAGAACCCACAAAGACTCGTTTATTGCATCCTGACTAGACGAGGGACTTGGTGTCAGAACTGGGATTGCAGAGATTGATGTTTGGAGCCATGAGGTGCAGAGATAACAGTGAAGGTAAACTAAATGGAATGAACACAAAAACTGCCTGAAAAGAACCAAAGGTAATGAAAACTTGCACAAACAGTTTACTTTATAAAAAGGATAAAACGGAGCATTACAAGGGCACAAACCGCATTATTAAACAAGCAAGAAGCACAAAAGGTCTATTAAGCGAAATGTTTAAGATTAAGGTATTTGATAAAGCGAGTGTGTTTGAAGCAAAGCGAGTGTGTTTGAAGCAAAGCGAGTGTGTTTGAAGCAAAGCGCGTGTGTTTGAAGCAAAGCGCGTGTGTTTGAAGCAAAGCGCGTGTGTTTGAAGCAAAGCGCGTGTGTTTGAAGCAAAGCGCGTGTGTTTGAAGCAAAGCGCGTGTGTTTGAAGCAAAGCGCGTGTGTTTGAAGCAAAGCGCGTGTGTTTGAAGCAAAGCGCGTGTGTTTGAAGCAAAGCGTGTTTGAAGCTAAGCGTGTGTTTGAAGCAAAGCGCGTGTGTTTGAAGCAAAGCGCGTGTGTTTGAAGCAAAGCGCGTGTGTTTGAAGCAAAGCGCATGTGTTTGAAGCAAAGCGCGTGTGTTTTAGAGTAAAACTAGCACACGAAAAGTACAGTGGGCATTACTAGATTAAATGAGCAAAATGAATATAATAAGAGTAAAACGGGCACAGTCAGCATAAATAAAGCAAGGCGACTACATGTTTTTTGGCAAAGTGCTGTGTCTAGGCATAACTACGACTTTGTATTGTATCAAGGGCATAACTAGAGTTATTTGAATTATCTCAAGTGTGTAAAAGTGTTTACATTGTGTGCTTATTACTGTGCATATATTTCGAAGAGTTTATTAGTGCACTACAATCACAGCAGTGTACCTCTCCACCATCTGAGCCGCTGTGTGCAAAGCACAACTATTTCTTACAGTACAGTCAAAGTATAACCATTTTGAAAAGTTTCTTATGCTGGGTGTGTCTGTTTGCAAAGTACTGCCATTACAGTGTGTTTCTTGCACTGTAAAGGATTCTCTAGCAAAGTACTGCCATTTGGGGAAGCTTCAGTGTGCTGCGTACTGTTTATTCGCAAAGTGCAGATGTCCTCCTATTCCAGTGTTGCAGTATTCTACATGTGGGTTTACCCTTCATCTTTCCACGTACGTCTGGCCAGTATTCCAAAGTTTATCAGGCCCTTAGAGTGCATCGGGCATCTGATGTGAAAGCAGGAACATGGGCCATAAAAGCGATGTCCCCACACACCAGTCCTCAGAATTTTTCAGCCGCCAGTCGTACACCAGGTGTTTATGCTACCCACGGACATCGGTTTCGAAAAAATCAGATAAGTACCCCATTGGCGAACCTTTCAGTCCTCCTTTATTTAAATTATAGTCCCTTCTTGTCATCCGGAAGGGGCAAGTGTAAGTGTGGCCAGTAGATCCCCCACAGGGACACTCACGATCAGTGCCTGTTTTGTCTGAGCAAGGAACGTGACCATGAATCCCGCCTTATATGCCAAGTGTTTGTCCCTAAGACCCTTTGTCACAGATTGCAGGCTCTAAATCTTTATCTTTAGAACCAGCGGTTAAAGCAGCTTGCATTAGGGATGGAAGGCGCCTCTGATGCCCCAGTATAACCGCCAAAGAAGAGACCCAAGTCCACGCAGCCTACCTCTTCCACTGCACCTCTAGCGACTGTACTGCAGCCTGTGGCCGACATCGGCCTAGCAGAGGAATTTGCTTCTGCTATGCAAGATAAAGCAGGTACCTATGATGAAGCCAAACAATCTCGAGCAGATGGCAAATCCATAGAGGCACTACTGGCATCTGCTCCAGATGCCGGGGGTGTCCAGATCTTTCATTGGGCCCGAATGATTCCACCGATCCCATCCACCCCTTTGACTTAAGGCCTTCTCCTACCTGGACACCAGCTAGGCCTCTAAAGAGAAAAACAAAGAAAAGCATCTGTACCCACCTCCTGAAAGCATGCCTGATTGGGAAAGCTTTCAGCCAGACTGTCTTCAATGCTTTTATGGCCCTATGCCTGACTTCGGTAGGAAGTTCTACCATTGTTCCTCCACTCTTGAGGCTTAGGCCTCTGACCTCAGATCCTGCCAGGAGAGATGAAGGGGAACATTCAAATTCCTTCTCAGCGGACTCTCTCTCACTTCTCAGATCTCCTCTCCACTGGACTAAAGCTCCCCTGAAGAAGAGTCCATTGACCCGGACTCCCCAGCAGAGGATTTAACCTTCATCGAGGCTATTTATAAAATGAAAGACCACTTCAAGTGGGAATCCATGTCATGGCTGAAGTACAGAAGAGGTTCTACGATCTCATACAGATAGATACTCCAAGCCCTTCAGCTGTGCCTCCTATTTTGCCGGCCTTTCGGGATGCCTTTTCTACAGCATCCCTCAACCCTGACTCAGCCTGCAGCTCAACGCAGGGCTGATAGACTGTACAACATTCCAGAAACAGAGAAGTTTCTGATAAAGTGCCTTCCAGCTCATCCTGCGACTGTCTCCATCTCCACTAATAGGGCTAACAAACTGTTACCCACTACTACTATTCTCCCAGGTAACAAGGACAGCAAGACAATGGAGCATCTGGGCAAGAAGATTTACACTTTGGCCTTCAGGGCCATCAACTACCAAACTCACATGGCCTAATACTCCTCAGCCGTGCTGGAGGAAGCCTCCAGGGCCTTGGCCGACATCCCAGATTGTGCAGCCAAAGCTTCTCTGTCCTCCCTCCTACCCCTCAGGTGAACAGACACTCCATAAGGTGTACATGTTCTTAGTGTTTCACTGTTGCAGTCATCACATTTGGGTTATCCCTGCCAGGGTAGCCTATAGCCGGCCTGAATACCAGAGGCTTAGAGTGTCTATGTCGGTTGCTGTCACTTCAGGACTGACGTCAAGTTGTCAGTAGTATAAAGTAAGGCAGCCAACGCCATTACATCAGTCTTTCTTTTCCTGAAGCAGAAGCAGTTCGCACAAGTACCGGTTGGCCTCTGCTGGAGTTTCGTCTTCTGAATTGAAGCTGAAGTTTTCTAAAAGCCAAGTACCCCGTTGGGGATCCTTTTTTCTTGCTCTAACCGATGTCAGAAAAAGTTAACAATTGTCTCGCCTTTGGAAAACAAATAGCACACAGAGACTTTCATCCTTACTGCGTCACTTGCTTGGGCCCAGACCACGACATCCCACACTGTCAATTTTGTGCTTTAACGCCAGAACTAAATGTCATCGGGGCCTTATTGTAGCTAGATATTTTCGCTTACAATCCTTAAATTCCGATATGGCATCAGTATGCCATCTGACAGCAGATATTCTGAAAAAATATAAGGATAAAGACAGACCACACGGGTCCAAACCCACTTTCGCAGCCCCTCATGCCCACTTCTGTGGCTTTGCAGGCTGCTACCGAGGCCCTTTCGGTAGGCCATAAAACTCTTCGACTAAGGATCTTGCGAATTTTCTTCGTGTTTCACTGTTGCAGTCATCACATTTGGTTTATCTGCCTGAAGGTAGCCCTCAGCCGGCCTGAATATCAGAGTCTTGGGATTTCTGCATCGGATGCTGCCGCTTTTCCCATGATGTCGGGTATAAAACATGCAGGCAACGCCATCAAATCAATCTTTCTTGCCGTGCGGTGCCCAAAGCAGAAGCAGTTCGCAAGTGCCAGTTGGCAGACTCCTAAAATTAAAGTACCCCATTGGGGATCCTTTTTTCTTGCTCTAACCGATGTCAGAAAAAATTAATAATTGTCTTGCCTTTGGAAAACAAATGCCTCATAGAGATTTTCATTCTCTATGCGTCAGCTGTTTAGGCCCAGACCCCGACGTCCCTCGCTGTCGGTTTTGTGCCTTGTTCAACGACCAAACTATTCATCGTCAGGCTATTTTCTTTATCTCTGTACTCCAAAATGGCTTCGTTAAGCCATCAGACTACCGATCTTCTGAAAAAATGTAAGGATAAAGACAGAACGCATAGGTCCAAAACTGCCTGCGACGCTTCCATTAAGCTAGTCGCCAGTCCACTGGTACTCAGTGAGGCTCTTTCGCAGCCCCCCAATACCTGCTCCTACAGATTCACAGGCCTCTACTGAGACCCATTCGGAGTCCAGTATGCTGCGAGATGCTTCTTCGACTATGAAACCTGCGGATGTCTCTGCCTTGGATGGGTCCGGAGCCGCTGTGCAGGCACTGGCTTCTGAGGGTATATTCACGCCTACCGATTTTCATATTAAACAGACGACTTCGTTTCAAGCCAAAAATACTGAATTCCTCAGGCCTAAAGTTTGAACTATGCCTAGGAAACCGAAGTCCAAAGCGCATTCTCAGGCCCTCATGCCTCAAAAACAAATGATTAGAATGGCTGAAGACCTTATAAGTTTAATTAGGGGAAGCCAGCCTTCCCCCTCTAAGAGACCTAGAACTGATTTTCCTTATTCTTCTAAACAGGAATCTGATATCTCTGTTCCTTCTGACTACCATTACATACCCTTATCTACCTATGAAGATTTTGATGTAGAGGATTCTGAAAAATTATATGGCTCTGCTTACTGCTTGCTGTGATGGATTTGAAGTCTTCTTAAGACACTCAGTCTTGCTGGCTGGATTCTGCTAAAATTCAAAGTCTGGCTATATTTGCATTCACAGTCTGTTGCTTACAGAATCTTGCAGAATATACACTGATGAGAGAATATACTTTGCAGCATCAACTTTAGAGCAGTAACAAATAACTTTTTATAATAAACCAAATGGACTAACGTTGCAGCTTAACGTACTTTTCCAACTTTACTTCTCATATAGTACAGATGATGTGAGAGATATAACATTTACCTCAGGACAAATGAGTCCCTACCATACCTCTAACATAACTGGATTCATACAGCTCTTTATATACACTTTTAGTCATGCATAAACATATACATTTCCTCTTTATATTCTATTTTGGAGAATTGCTCATCCTGTAGAAACAATACTAATTGTTGCAGATGCTGATGCAAACTGCTGACTTGATAATATTATTTTTAAGCTTCCTTGTTTAACAATGTATTGTAAGAGACCAGCTTTTCTGACAGTGTGAACATCCTGTATTCTATTTGGATCTTTGTATAAGAACATCTGTTCTTTTGCCAGTGCTGATAAGTGTCCTGTTGTCCATGCAGAAAAACATGTTTTTGAGGAAACACATTGTCACAGTGTCATAAACATGTCCTGTTATTTAAGGAAACATATTGTGTCCATTCTTTTTATATGCAGAAAAACACGTCCGTGTTCTTTAAAAGCAGATTTTGCACTTTTGCTCTTGCATACATCCTGTTTTTAAGTCTGTAAGGGAAAAATATCCATTCAGCAGATTCCTTTTCCAAGCCAAGGTAATTTAGTATGGATGCTGATTACATATTACTAAACTCTATTTCTACATTTAAGCAAGCTTTATCTCTTATACCTTATTTATGTTGCATAATTGTTGCAAAGTTACTTTCAACCTTAGTATATTGTTGAGCACACACTAACAATTCCTTCTTTTTTTATTTTAAACTAGAGAAATAAATTCAGAATTATTTGGTAATACTTTTTCATTATGACAATTAACAACAGTAACTTGACTAGCTTTTGCTAAGCAGACTTTAATACATGTAAATAATATGCAACCAAGCATTACAATAACAATAAAAGAAATTAAAAATAGTGATTTTTCCTGTCCATCCTGTAAATAGATTACTAAACCATTCACTCGAGTCATCATTCCAGTTTTTTCTAGTATGTTGAGACACTTGTGCAATCACTTCTAAATGTGCTTTTACAGATTGTTTTGTCTGGAATAAATGTACAACATTGTTCTCCTACTAAAGCACATGTACCCCCTTGGGATGCTAATATGTAATCTAATGCCGTTCGATTTTGCAAAACCATAGTTCGTATTGCTGTAATTTCGACAGTAATGTCAAGGACTGCATTGAAAGTGGCATTTGCCAATACCTCAACTAGTTTAGATAGTTTTCTCCACTCCCAGATGGCTTTTGCAGCCCCGTACCAAGGGAAAATACCTGCTCCAGAGATTACATCATCTCCTAAATCCATATCTTTTAATTTAATATAATCAAGATTTTGATGATATATACGTGATGTATCTAAGGTGTCTACTGGATTTTCTGGACTTTCAATTACAGGTAATGTATCCCTTTTCTTTTTGTATTTCTAATGTTTCCTTTTGGTAACTCTTTTACATGATGCATTGCTGGTACCACTAATCCTATATAACAGGTGCCATCCCATCCCTTTGGTAACCATTTATAAGCATATTTACCACAACTGTAATACAACACATCTGATAGAGCAACACTGCTATTTACCAGATTGCCATTTACTTGCCCCATAGTAGGAGTTTTATCATGTACAACTGTAATGTTTTTGTTTTACTTCTCCAACATGTAATATTGGTTTTACACTCATTTTTATCATTTTGTGAAAAATGAAATACTGCTGTGTCACTTAATATTAACGGACCCTTAATTGGTATTAAAATAGGAAAACCATGAAAAGATACTCCACGTACTGGTATGTGGTTGTGAAAATGTATCATTTCAATTGTTTGAATACAATTGCTATTACCCACTGGAACAGTTCCATTTTGTTGAAAACATGTGATCCCCTGCACTATAGCAGATAACTGTACTCTTGCTTTACGTAATTGTACATTTATAACTTGATCTCCTGTTTCATTTATTAATACCCTCCAACTACTAAGAGAATTTAGTGGAATAGGTATTAGAGGCATTACCCCTGTTATTTTTGATATTAAACTACATACCCAACAATTAGAAACATTCATGCTTTTTGCATACTAACATTGTCTTGCTAAAAAAGTGTTAAAAGATGGTGACCAGTCTTGTTCATTTTTCCACATTTCTTTACTCTCTCTCTTATGTAACTTTACAGTTTGATTAACAGGTTGTAAGTATAATTTAATACTAAGCAATACAATAATAGTATGATAGCTATTGTCAATTAAAAAAAAAACATCCTTTAAATAGAAATTCCATTGTTGAATCATTTTGCCTTTGGTCATCCAAAACTGGATTTCCAAAAGGATGCACTTTAAACCGTGTCAATTTCATTATGGTTTTCTCTGTTGGAAACCTACAAAAGAATACATTTAATCAGATTTACATTGCTCACTATTTTTGATCATTCTTAGTTGATCTTTATGTACCAACATTGTTCTGTTTTACTTTTTTCCTTTGATTTTGTACACTAATGGTCCAATTTGTTCCACTACTTCAAAAGGGCCTTGCCAATTGCTAGCCCATGGTCCTTCCATTTGGAATGTTTTACCAATACTTTGGTTCCACAGGGAAGGTTTTCTTCAGCTGGTAATATTGGCACCTTTTTCCATAGATGGAACGCTTGCTCCCTTGCATTATAGTCACATATACTAGTAAGTTGTTTTAGCCATTCCTGATGTTTGCTGATTTCTAGCATGGGCCTACCATTAGGCAAATCTGGATCAAATGGTAATTGTATGGGCATTTTGTGGCCTGTCATTATTTCGTATGGGGAAATACCTGTTTTGCTGTTTGGTGTTGCTCGAATACCCATTAAAATACCAGGCATATGATGTACCCATGTATTGCCCTTTTCCAAGCATGCCTTTTTTAGACGTTCTTTTAACGTCCGATTCATACGTTCTACAATGCCATTAGATTGTGGATGGTATGGTACATGAAACCTTTGCTGTATGCCTAACAAATTGCACATTTGTTTAATGAGATCACTAACAAACTGTGGGCCATTGTCTGACTCTATGACCCGTGGCCATCCCCAATGACAGAAAATATTTTTCCATAAGGCTTCTGCTGTTTCCTTTGCTGTCATGGTTTTGGTAGGAATTGCTTCTAACCATTTTGAAAAGACGTCCACTACTACTAGTAGATACCTGTAACCTCCCTTTGTTGTTGGTAATGGACTTGCATAATCTATTTGAACTGCATACCATGGCCCATCCGCTGGCTGTACTCGATGTAACTGAGGCCTTTTGCTTTTAGCATTTACCTGCAGACAGATTAAACATTCTTCTATAATCAGTTTGCAGACCTTTTTTAAATTTGGGTTCCAATACTTTTCTTTTACAACTGCCCATAACTTATCAGTTCCTATATGGCCCAGTATTTGGTGATTTAACTTGACCAACTGGCGTGCCAACTGAAATGGTACATATGGCAACTGTAACCCTTTGGAGGTGGTGTATGCATAGTACTCCTTTGGTGGTATACCTGCTAATCTGCACTGATCGGTTTCTTCTTTTAAGCCCTGTTGTTTTTGTATATTTACAAGGTCTTTCTCTATTGACTCTTTATCTAGCTCTTTTAAGACACTAACTTCTACATTGGCATACTCATATTCTGGAAGTTCTTTTCCATTTTGTGCTGCTTGTTTGGCCAAAGTATCAGCTAACACATTTAATCTGTAAGTTTCACTGGTTGGTTTTGATGTGCTTTTACTTTTAAGATGCTATAATGTCCTTGTTGTTTTGACATTGTTATAACTTTATATATGTCTTTGAATACTTCAGCATGCCGTAATGGTTTACCTACACTATCCACAAATCCTCGTCTTACCCAGGTTTCCATATGTAGTCTTAAAGATTTTACTACGTAAGCACTATCTGAAAAAAAATGTTAATAGGATTGTAATACTTTAGCACATACAGTACTGCCTCCAGTTCAGCTCTTTGAGCTGACATATGCCCTGGTAACTTGATTTGTTCAGGAGAACCCAGTTGTGGATTCTCTGGAACTATGGCAAATCCTGTCCAGTATCTGCCTTGGTCCCAATATCGTGCTCCATCCACAAAGATGAATGGCTTTAAGTGATCAAAATCAGATGCTAAAAATTGCACCTCAGGTGACATTATCATTTCGAAACAGTTGTGCTGTTTTCCTTCATGTCCCATGTGGTTTGACAAATAGTATTTATTCCCTGTCTGTATAGTAACAGTTTTCATTCCAAAAAGTGCCATCCATTTTGCAAAGACTGACTAATACCATCTGTAATTTTATTCATTTCAAAACTGTCTATCAAAGCTTTTACAGCTTGATGTGGTGTTTGTACTATAATGCTGGAAAATACGGTCAAATATTTCGTTTTTTCAATACCCCAGTAAATGGCTAATAACTGCTGTATACATGGATGGTAGCCCAATTCCACTGGAATCATCTTCGTGCTAAAGAAAGTGACTGGGCGTAATGTTTTTTCCATTCTGTTTCACTACCATGTAGCCATTCCTGTAGGTAGTACCACAGACAGTGTTTTTTTTTTTTTTTTTTTTTTTCCCTGCTGCTGCTTGTAACACAAATGGTAACCTTGGCGTGGGCGCCATTAGTTCTGTAGCTTGTGCTAGTTTTATTTTTATCTGTGAAAATACCTCCTCTTCATGAGATCCCCACTCTAAAAAGGTGGAGTTCTTTTGTTCGTGTAACATTTTGTATAGGGGAGCAGCCACGGCTGCATAATCCTCTATAAATTCCTTATTGTAATTCATGATTCCCATGAATTTATGTAAGTCTGCTATAGTCAGTGGCTTTTCCATTTGTAAAATGCCTTGTATACGTACAGGGCAAGGAGATATTCCTGTTGGTTTTATAATAGTACCTAGAAACTTAACTTTTTGTGTCATAAACTGAATTTTTTCACTTTTAATCTTAAACCCTGCTTGCTGTAGAGTATGAAAAACTCTCTTAAGAAGCCATACATGCTCCTCTACTGTTTCTGACTGAATTAAAATATCGTCAATGTAATGTATTACTGAATCATCCTTTTCCAAATGTTGTAGAATGGATCTTACTGTCTGATGAAAAATAACTGGACTGTTTTGAAACCCTTGTGGTAACCTTGTCATAACATATTGCTGTTTTTTAAATGTAAAGGCAAATCTTGGCGAATATTTTTTCCTGAGTGGAACTGCAAAAAAGCCATTTGCTAAATCTATTACTGTAAACCACTTACTTTGTGGCTTAATATATGCAGCCAACTCTGGGATTCCTGGAATCAAGTGTGCTCTAGGAGTGGTATATTGATTAACCTTCCATAAATCAATAACAAGACGATAACTACCATCTTTTTTGTTAACTGGCCAGATTGGTGAATTTGTAGGACTGTTGCCTTTTTATATAATCCCTTCTCTTTCCCATTCTGCAATACATTTTTCCATATGTTCTTCTGCTTCCCTAGGAATAGGATATTGTTTTTGAAAAGGTGGTATATAGTCCTGATCACTTCCTATTCCTACTGGGCTTTCTAGTTTCCCACAATCACTGGGACCCTTGGACCATAGATTTGGGAATTGCTGTTGTAAATGCTTCCATACATCCTCACTGTCTGTATTTATATAGCCTGTAGGCTTTTCAGGTTTGTCAGGTAGAGAGATTGCATAGCAACCTGTATTTTGCTCTTCCTCTCTTTGTTGTTTGTCTCCCATCCACAGAATTTCATTAGGTAAATCAATTACTATGCCTAAAGGTCCTAGAATGTCCATACCAATAATGGTATTTGTGCAAGATCGATGCATTAAAAATGCACCCTTCCATATCTGTCCCTCTTGACTAAACTTTATGTCCACATTTTGGCTACTCACTGCATAGCATCCTGTGCCATTAAATGCTGAAATGCAAACCTTTTTTATAGGATTTGCTGGTAACTGTCTGTGACAGATACTGCTGCTCCTGTGTCTATTAAGACATTTTTCCACAGTGACCCCTCTACCCAAATATCAATCAGTGGTCGTCCATCTTGACCCTTTTTAAAGGTAGTCAGGAAAGATACCAGAGTAGGGGGGGCGCATCCCTATTGTAAGGAAATCCATTCATCCTCTCCTTTATTATCAAATGCAATATGACACACCTCATTCAGACACAGAGGAAGATGACAAACAAAAACATGATCGACATATTTAGGTTTTTCAATCTATTTTTTTTTTAACTGTTGCCTAGCTATTCCTTCTGCCTGTTTGTTCAAATGTTTCGGATTTACAGGTGAAACTGTTTGAAAACCTACCCGGGCATACTTTCCCTTTTCCTGTATATTGATGTCTCATAACTGTTTTTACCAATATTGTAAGGTTTTTGTACATAATCCTGCTTTTCTGACTTCTTGTAAATTTGTTTGCTCTCTTTTTGGAAACACCCCCTGTTCTTCCTTCTTTTTGTGCCAGGCTTTGTAATGATCACAATTTTGCTTAACGTGTCCTGTTTTTTTTCTTTTTTACAAAAGAAGTATGTTGGTGCCTTTTGCTCATTACCTGTGCTTGATCCTGGTACTACAAGCATAGAGGCAGGAGCTGGTGGTGCTGACACAGCTCTTTCTGCTGGTGGTTGGTCACACCACCTTTGCCTTCCCCTGTTGTTTACTTCACCAATTACTTCAAATGGCTCACTATTATCTTCAAATGCAAAGATATGGTGCGAGTATAAAGTCCCATCATTGGCCATAGTCCGTCCCCTCATTAGTTTTTGTACCAAATCAGTGAGGGTATCAGAATTTTCTTCGTAGATGCATTTAATATCCCCTGGAACCCCTTTGACTTGTTCTAAGAAGCAATGTATTAACTGTTTTTGTATGTCCCTTTTTCCCATGTCTCTGTTTTTTTTTTATATATGATTTGAAATGCAAGTCTAAAATGATCACTTTGTTCCATTAATGTATCTGTGATAGTAATTTTAAAATTACCTAATAATTTGGCTGTGAGAGGCTGCCCTTGTGTAAATGCCATTAAAACGGCTGTCATACGTCCTACTTTAGTGTTCAACTGATAATCATCTTGTTTTAATTGAATGAAAGTTTTAAAACATTTGGGAATGAAAATCCAGAAACATCTAAGTAATACATCTGTCCATATATCAGATCCTGCTGTATATGCCACCCATTCTTCAAATGTAAGCATGTTATAAAATATGCCTTTTTATCATTCCACTGTGGTAAACTCTGTAATAATCTAGACTGTGTATATAAATCTGTAGTGGTTCCCTGTCCCTGTTCTATAATTTGGACTGGTTTTGTGTTTTTTATCTCTTCCTTAAGCTGGGATATCAAAATAGTATTTTAGAGGTTAATTTCTGTTAATTCATCTAGTTCTTCTTCCTTTTCCTTCAGACTCTGTTTAAGGTCTGTCATTTCTACCTGTAAGTGTTTAAGGGATGTGTGATGCCTGTTATTGGATTCCTCTGTTGACTGCAGAGCTCCACGCACTTTTGACAGAGATCTTGGATGTCATTTTTGAACATTTTAAACTCACTTTGTTTCTCTTTTAAAAACTTATTAAATTCTTCTGTCAATGTATCATAAGCTTTATTTCTGTCCTCATCTGTATGTGTAGCCGTGGCATCATTCCATGCTTGTACATAATTTTTACAGGGAGTTACAAGATCTACAGGGGACTCTGTCAATAACAGATTTGACTGCTGTTGTAATTCAGAAATTAATGTACTGACAGGACATAACTGCTTTACATCTGGTTATAATGAAAACTGTGTACCCTTAATTAATTCTTTATCATGAACAGAGCTGTCTGCACAGTCTATTTTTTTAGCGATATCATGCAAGACTTTTTAATGGCATATTACACAAAATGCAGTTTCTCTTGAATCACACAATAAACATTTACTATGATATACTTCATTTTTTTGTTGCAAATATACAATCAAATGTTACAATCCACTTACATAATGCCTGTATGTCAACTTGCCCTAACAAGGTTTTACGCTTACTAATGTGTTGTGTATACCAACATTGCAATTTGCTCCATATTTTATCTGGTTGTTCTGCTACATTAAGAGTAAAACTTGGCTTACATTTGCTAGAATTCTGCCTGATAGCATCCATACTAAAAAAAAATGTGACGTAGAAAAAAGTCTTACCAGTGAGCAAGAAAACAGGTGATCAGGCTGTTGATGCAGATGGCTGGAAATTTTTCAAAGTCACTCTAGAAGCTGAGAAAGCACAACAGGCAGCGGACTGCTGTGCTAGTGGATATCCACCTTTTCTTAGAGAAGTTTTGGCACTGCGACTAGAACTTACGTCTCATTCCGGATGTAGACGTCTAAAAAACTTTACTACTGCAAGCTGCATAAACTGGAATACTTCCGTTTAGGATTTACACATACGTACAAATGTTAGTTACTGCAATTTAACCGAAGTGACCCTCTGCAGGGCTTACCATCACTCCCCCTTTGTTTGAATGCAGATTGTAGGTTCAAATGCAGGCTAGCTTGCCATTGAAAAATTATATGGCTCTACTTACTGCTTGCTGTGTTGGATTTGAAGTCTTCTTAAGACACTCAGTCTTGCTGGCTGGATTCTGCTAAAATTCAAAGTCTGGTTATATTTGCATTCGCAGTCTGTTGCATACAGAAACTTGCAGAATATACACTGATGAGAGAATATACTTTGCAGCATCAACTTTAGAGCAGTAACAAATAACTTTTTATAATAAACCAAACGGACTAACGTTGCAGCTTAAAGTACTGTTCCAACTTTACTTCTCATATAGTACAGATGATGTGAGAGATGTAACATTTACCTCAGGACAAATGAGTCCCTACCATACCTCTAACATAACTGGATTCATACAGCTCTTTGTATACACTTTTAGTCATGCATAAACATATACATTTCCTCTTGATATTATATTTTGGAGAATTGCTCATCCTGTAGAAACAATACTAATTGTTGCAGATGCTGATGCAAACTGCTGACTTGATGATATTATTTTAAGCTTCCTTGTTTAACAATGTCTTGTAAGAGACCAGCTTTTCTGACAGTGTGAACATCCTGAATTCTATTTGGATCTTTGTATAAGAACATCTGTTCTTTTGCCAATTCTGATGTGTCCTGTTGTCCATGCAGAAAAACATGTTTTTGAGGAAACACATTGTCACAGTGTCATAAACATGTCCTGTTATTTAAGGAAACATATTGTGTCCATTCTTTTTATATGCAGAAAACATGTCAGTGTTCTTTAAAAGCAGATTTTGCATTTTTGCTCTTGCATACATCCTGTTTTTAAGTCTGTAAGGGAAAAATGTCCATTCAGCAGATTCCTTTTCCAAGCAATGGTAATTTAGTATGGATACTGATTACATATTACTAAACTCTATTTCTACATTTAAGCAAGCTTTATCTCTTATACCTTATTTATGTTGCATAATTGTAGCAAAGTTACTTTCAACCTTAGTATATTGTTGAGCACACTCTAACAGATTCCATTCCCTTTGCCTCCCCTGCAGAAGATTTTTCTTTTGGTGAAACCTTGCATACCCTTAGGGAGCATTTCCACTGGGAAAGCCATAACTATTCTCAGTCCAAAAAGAGACTCCGTGAATTTTTAAACCTGACTCAGCACAGGCCTCTAGCTATCCCTCCTGTTCTGGAGATTGTGGATGATGTTTTCTTGGAATCCAGCCTTACCCAGGATACTTTGCCTCCAGCTCCCAGGAAACCTGACTGGTACTATAGAGTACCTGACTCTCTCAAAATTCCTTTTCAAGAATCCTACTGTTGATCCAGAGACCATTTCCCAAGGAGCAAAAGGCATTAAGTCTACTACTGCCAAAAATCCTACCCCTTCTGACAAGGATTCTAGGGCTTCAGACAGATGGGGTAAGAAAGTATACACCTCTTCTACTCTGGTCATTAGGGCTTTAAATTGCCAGATTCATATGTTAAGTATCAGCAGCATATTATGGGGCTAATTAAACAGAAAATTATGTTGATTCCTGTTTGTGCAGAACACAAAGATTTACAAGAGTTGATGCATTCTGCTGACCAAGTTGGTAACCCTACTTTGCAGTGTGGTTTTGATGCTTTAGAAGCATCTTGCAGGCTGCTGTCACTGGGTCTGTACTTAGAGGGCATGCTTGGATTAAGAAACAAAACTTGCCAGATCATGTAAAAGTAAAATTACTGGATGCACCATTAAACCAGGAGCGCCTATTTGGCAATAAAGCAGAATTCGTCCTCAAAAGCATGGAGGAAAAAGCTAAATCTGTGCAAACTGTTAAAGATTTATTACAAGTACAGCCACCTAGATTCAGTAAGCATTGACCTTCAAAGAACTGGTCCTTTCCAGTCCCTTCCAGACCTTCTCAGTCCAAACCCATGGGCAGGAGACCACCAAGACTTCAGTCTCAGGTTATCCACAGATCTAAGTGGTGGGGTGCTCACATGCCTAAATAAGGGAGTAGTAAGCCACCCCGTATGGTAAAATTGCACAGTGACTTATACTTAACTACTTGCACCTTTATGAGGAAAGCTCGCCCTGCATGCAAAAAACTGGGAATACATTACCCAAGACAAATGGGTTTTAAACATTGTTTCCCTAGGATACAGATTCCACTTCCACTCACTCCCAACCTTAAGTGGATGGCCAGACCTCCCTCCAAACCAGTGGGCAGAGGCCCAAAAGCAAGTACTCTCTCTCTCCTCAGCATCAAGGCTATTCAACCTGTCCCAGCAGAACAAAGAGGACAAGGCTTTTATTCAAGACTGTTCCTGGTTCCCAGAAAAGAAAAAGCTGGTGTCCTATACTGGATCTGTCTATTCTCAACACCTTTCTGGTGGTTCCAAAATTCAAAATGCTAACTCCCCAACAGCTACTCCTTATGCTAGCCAAGGATTCCTGGCTGGCAACCCTAGGCTTAAGGGAAGCTTACCTGCACATCCTCATAAGGGGATCTTGCAGGAAGTACCTACGCTTCAGGGCAGGCTGTATGCACTATCAGTTTTCTGCACTTCCCTTTGGCTTATCTACTGCGCCCAGGATATTCACAAGGTGTCTTGCTCCAGCCATTGTATTTTGCAGGCAGAGGAGTATTCAGATTTACCCATACTTGGATGATTGCCTGATTCAGGCAGAAAATCAGGACTTGCTATTACAGCACCTGGCATTTGTAAAAGACTTTTAACCTCACTGGGGTACACCATCAACGAAAAGAAATCACACCCACTACCCTGCCAACAGATTGTATTCCTGGGAGCAAGCTTGAACACAACTTCCCAGATGGCATTCCTCACTCCAGAGAAACAAATTTATTTGACAGCCTGCTTCAACCTACTGGCCACAAAAACCCAGCTATCTGCAAGGAAAATAATGCAAGCTCTGGGGTTCATGGCCTCTTGCATTCTGTTAATTCTATATGCAAGACTGCATATGAGGAAGCTTCAATGGTTTCTAAAACGTCTATGATGTCAACATTCTCAGGACCTGGAAAACAGTAATTCCTATCATTCCTTGTCTAAGGGCAGAGTTCCATTGGTGGGCAGAGGTTTGCAACCACAACAAGGGACTCCCTTTCATTCTACCCCCTGCTGCCCAAACCCTTACAACAGATGCATCAGACTATGCATGGGGCACTCACATGGCAGTGCCGTGCATTCAGGGCACATGGAACCCAAAGCAGAAGCACCTGCATATCAATCAAAAAGAAATGATATCTGTACAGAATGCTCCAACAGCATTCAAAGACCTCATTCTTCCAGGACAACTATTGGTAAAGACAGACAACACCACAGTTATGTGGTACATAAACAAGCAGGGGGAACCCATTTCTACCCACTCTGCAGACTAGCCATGGCACAGCCTTGAGCAGCCAAGTGCACCCACAAGTTCAATTCCTGCCAGGCAAACTAAATTCACTGGCAGACGACTTAAGCAGAAACCTCATGGACCCACACGAATGGAAACTGGAACCCAAAATATTCAAGATTTAGAGGAACAGATGGGGGACACCAGAGGTTGACCTGTTTGCCTCCTCTCAGAACTATCAATTGAACAAATACTGCACCAGAACTCCCCAACATCAAGCTTGGAAAGTGGATGCCCTGTCCTTTACCTGGGAACGCATCTCAGTCTATGCCTTTCCCCCTCTTCCTCTCCTCTCGAAGGTTCTACTAAAGATCAAACAGGACAAGCCAAAGACAATCCTGATAGCACCAGACTTGGCCATGCTAGCACTAGTACCCTCTTTTCTGCAGTCTGACAGTGCTACAACCATGGCACCTGCCTCAGACCCCTTCCCTGCTGTCCCAGCAGGTGGGCCAGATTCTGCACTCTCAGCTTCAAACCCTGAACCTTGCAGCCTGGCCAGTCCCTTGAGCTCACCTTTAGCAGCCCTCAGGAAGCAGGTGCTGTATGTCATTCTTGAGGCAAGGATGCCCAGTACTAGAAAATCCTATTCAGTAAAGTGGCAAAGATAGTGTTCCTGGACCCATTCTCAGTGGATAGGCACAGCGGTGCCCAGCTTACCTCATATACTAGATTACTTAACAGAAGTGATACACAAGGGCCTATCCTTCTCTTCAGTTATGATTCATGCCTCGGCTATCTCAGCTCATTATAATACTGAGCCACCCCTCTTCTTTCATCCTCTGGTAAAACAGTTCCTTAGAGGGGCCAAAAATTTAAGACCCCCCAGGAGAGCTCCCACTCCAGCTTGGGACCTTAACTTTGTACTGGAAAAACGTACTCTTCCCCCCTTTGAACCAGCTGCTACAGCAGAGTTGAAATTCCTCTCTTGGAAAGTGTCTGTACTGCAGGCCCTTATGGCAGTGGGACCCTTCATTATCTTCCATGCAGACAGGGTTTCCCTTAGGACTAAACCCATCTTTTATGCCCAAGGTGGTGTTTAGTGTGGCTTTAAACCAGTCCATTCATTTGCCTACTTTTTTCCCTAATCCTCAGAATAAAGGGGAAAGGATACTGCATTCTCTGGATGTGCATAGACAGGTTAGATTCTATTTGGACAGGACTAAGCCTCTCAGAACATTTGACAAGCTGCTAGTCAGCTTTGCTGCAGGGGCAGAGGGTAAGGCCATTTCAAAGCAAACCATTTCCAAATGGATAGCACACTGCATCCATTTCTACTACAAGCACCATCGAAAACCTACTCCACAGGGGATAAGAACACATTCCACTAGGGCTGCATCTACCTCTCCTGCATTTCTCAGAGGAGTCCCTATCAGGGACATTCTGGAAGCTGCAACCTGGAGCTCTGTACATACTTTCACCAAGCATTGCCTGTCTTTTCTAAATCCAGAGCTGGATTTGCCACAGCTGTCTTACAGGGCCTGATTGCCAGCCGTAACGCTTCTTAATCTACATCCACCCTTTCTTAGCTTTGGGAATCTACCCAAGAGTGATGACTGCAACAGTGAAACATGAAGAACATAGTACAGTTGTGTACACTTATCATGAATGTAGATGTTCGAGTGTATTCACTGTTGCAGTCCTGGTTACCCTCCCTCCAGCCCCCTGATTGTCTTTGCTTTCACCTATCCTTTTTGGTTTGGCATATCTTATGCTATGTGTATTTGCTTTGGTGTTCCACACGATATAATTGCTTCCTGTTGTGGGGGCACCTGACATCTGGGGCAAGAAAAACTGATGTAATGGTGTCTGCTGCATGTTTTATACCCCTGACGACTTGACAGCATCTGACGCAGAAATCACAAGACTCTGGTATTCAGGCCAGCTGAGGGCTAACCTGCAGGCAGATAACCCAAATGTGATGACTGCAACAGTGAATACACTCAAACATCTACATTTATGGTAAGTGTACACAACTATACTTTGTCTCACCCTTTGATGGGTCCAGAGCCGGTGAGCAGGCACCAGCTTCCGTGGAAGTACTTCGCACTACTGATTCTCGACACTGACTTTTTTCGCGTCTACCATTCTTTCGAAATTTACCGAGTTTCCAAGGTATGAACTCCACCCAAGAAACCAACCCAATCTCAGGGACCTGCTTCCTTGCCTCAGTGTCAGATGCCTTAAATGTTGGATGACCTTATTATGCTGAGCAGGGCAAGCCAAGTTACCGCTTCCAAAAGGAAAAGAGATCCATCTCCAGTAGTTTTGTCTGAACAGGAGTCTGATGACTCTGATGCATCTGAATATGAAGACATGCAACCCCTCTCTGCTTATGAGGATTCTGATGCAGAGGAATCCATTCCTTCAGCCTTTCCAGTGGAGGACTTTTCCTTTGGGGAAACCCTTCATACCTTAAGTGAGCATTTCCAATGGGAGTAAGGGACTACCCTCAATCTAAAAAGAGACTCAGAATTCTTGGATCTTCCACAGCAGAAACCCCTGTCCATCCCCCTAGTCCTGGATGTTGTGGATGATGTTTTCCTGGAATCCAGTTTGACTCCTGACACCCTCCCTCCTGCACCCAGAAAACCTGATAGGTCTTACAAGGTTCTTGACTCGCACAAATTTATTTTCAAAAACCCTGAGGTAATTTCACAAGGGCCTAAAGGAATTAAAGCAACCTCTACTAAGAATCCCATCTTCTTAGATAGTGATTCCCGAGCACTAGACTGATGGGGTAAAAAAGTATACACCTCTGCTACTCTTACCATCGGAGCACTAAATTGCCAGTTCCATATGCTAAAATTTCAGCAACATGCTATGGATCTCCTCAAACAAGAAGTGTCTTCCTTTCTTGCTTCTGCAAAATCTAGAGAGTGTGATGGGCCCCCACAGCTTGCCCAAATTATTAGGTACCTTGACCACCTCACTCCTGCGTACAGTGAAATGACAACAGTTATATTAAAGGGACTGCATCTTGCATATGGCTTTTAAAATATTTGTAAAATATGCTAGTCACATGCTTTAAGTGCAAACCTTGCTTACTGAACGTTAGTGCATTGAACTGTGATTTACCTGAAAAGATGTTTATCCGCTTAGAGTCAAATAAGAGGAACTATCACAAGTCTGCGGTCAGCTAAGGGATAACTGTTCTCTTAGAAGAGGAAGTATGCAAATGTGCTAAAAGTAAAACTAGACATGATTATATGACAGAAACGCTGAAAATAAAAACCAGACATGATACAAGCCTTGTTTACAACTTAGGAAATGATTTGTAATTTTCTATACCTCTTTGACCTTGTTATTTATCCAAGACTGTAAAACATTCAGTAGCCAGCAATAAACTGGAACTCATCATCCAGATTTGATTGATCTTTGCACTAACCTGACCTGAGCATACAGCTATTTTGCCAGTGTCAGCCCTGTCTTAATGGAACTCATCTTCTGGATTTGATTTGACTGATTTGCTTTGATCAACACAAACATTTAGCTTAGACAGAGTTCTTGGATGTATCCGTGCCTGCAAGTGTGTTGACTAAACAGATAGGAGAACTCTAATCTATACAGTGTTGCTATCAGTGGGCTTGATAATTCCTTTAATGCTTGTAAGTACAGACATCTTTATTTTTTATTTAATTTGTTGATTATGGTAATAAACTGTTTAAGCTTGTGCCTTGGTGTCTTGTGTCACTTCTCAAGTGTATGAAGCACAGAATTAAAATAATGGACTGTAACAAAGGTAATGCATTTTGCAAATCAAGTGACTAAGCATACCTTACACTGCGGTTCTGATGCCTTAGAAACTTCTTGCAGGGCAGCAGTCACCGGTTCTGTCCTTAGAAGATATGAATGGCTTAAGGAACAGCCCTTGCCAGACCATGTTACATCTAAATTATTGGATGCACCCTTGCACAAAGGCAACATATTTGGCACTAAGGCAGAGGAGGTCTTAAAAAAAGGTGGAAGAAAAAGCTAAATCTATGCAGACAGTTAAGGATTTCCTACAGGTTCAGCAGGCATTGACCCTCCAAGCACTGGTCCTTTCCTGCCCCCACCAGGTCAGCTCACCCCAGACCCCAGGGAAGCAGACCCCCCCACCCACCCAGACAGTAGCCACAGGGAATGCAGAGATCAAAACAGTGGAATGCCTCCACTTCAAAACCAGGGAGTTCTAAGCCAACCCCTCATAGTAAGAACTCACAATGACTCTCCTCCACCACCCCTCCCTCTGCCCACCTACACTTACCCCTAGGGGGAAAACTCTCCTTTCATGCAAGCACCTGGGCTACCATTACCAACGACTGCTGGGTCCTCAACAGTGATACAAATTTTCTTTCCACACACTTCCAACCCCCAAAGAGTTCCCAGATCTACCTCCAAACCAGTGGTAGAGGGGAAAAAGCAAGTCCTTACCCTGATATCTATGAGGGCAATAGAGCACATTCCTACAGAACAGATAGGCCAAGGATTCTACTCCTTGCTATTTCTGGCACCCAGAAATGAGGGCATCTGGTGCCCCATCCTCGATCTATCCATTCTAAACACCTTCCTGGTGATACCAAAATTCAAAATGGTCACCCTCCAGCAACTTCTACCCATGCTGTCCAAGGATGCTTGGCTAGCCACCCAGATCTAAAAGAGGCCTACCTCCACATGCCTATCAGGGAATTATGCAGGAAATATCTACGTTTCAGGGCAGGATCCTTACACTTTCAGTTCTCTGCACTTCCCTTTGGCTTATCTACTGCTCCTAGAGTTTTTAAAAAATGTCTGGCTCCCACCATTGCCTTTCACAGACAAAGGAATAGCCAAATTTTCACATACTTAGACAACTACCTTATTCAGGCAGACAGGAAAAGCTGCTCAAGCACCTGGCCTTTGTAAAGTCCCTACTGACCTCCCTAGGGTACACTATCAATGAAAAGAAATCCAAACTAGTACCCACCCAAAGGATTATATTCCTGGGAGCAAGCCTGGACTTAGTATCCCAGACAGCATTCCTTACACCAGAAAAGTAAACTTACCCGTCAGCCTACTTCTGTCAACTAGCCACCAGACCCCAGTTATCTGCAAGGAAAATCCTGCAAGCTCTGGGGTTCATGGCATATTGCATTCTACTTATTCCATATGCCAAACTGCATATGAGGAAACTTCAGTGGTACCTCAAAAGCCTTTGGTGTCAACTCTCAAGACCTGGAAACTCTTATACCATTGATACCTTGCCTAAGGAAAGATTTTCTTTGGTGGGCAGCAGCATGCTCACACAACAAGGGACAACCTTTCTCATCACTCCCTGCCGGTCCAGTTCCTCATCACAGATGCATCTGACTATGCCTGAGGAGCACACCTGAACGGCAGGTGCATACAGGACCAATGACACAGCAAATCCATCTGCACATCAACCAGAAAGAAATGTTAGCTGTCTAGCACGTATTGACAGCTTCCAGGCCCCTACTCTCCCCAGTGGCTGTCCTGATCAAAACGGCCTCATCACTGTGATGTGGTATGTCAACAAGCAAGGAGGGACTCAGTCCTACCCTCTATGCAGGCTGGCCATGACCCTTTGGCACACAGCCTCTGCCATGCAACTCCACCTGTTAGCACAATTCCTGCCAAGTTCTCTAAACTCTCTGGCAGACCACTTAAGCTGAAATCTTCTGGACCCACACAAGTGGCAGTTAGACAAAAGAACCTTCATCCTAATAAGTCAGAAATGGGGCACCCCAAAGGGTGACCTCTTTGCCTCCCACACCAACCATCAGCTCAGCAAGTTCTGCACCAGGGAACATCACTGCATGGCTTGGAAAGTGGATGCCCTATCCTTCCCCTGGGTCAGTCTATCGGTTTATGCATTTCCTCCATTACCTCTCATCACCAGGGTACTGCTCAAAATAAGGGAGGTAAAACCAAGGATAATTCTTATTGCTTCAGACTGGTCTCGCCAGCACTGGTACCCACTGCTGCTCAGCCTGTCATCTCACTCGGACCCCAACCCTCCTGACCCAGAGGGAAGGAGAATTCATGCATCCCCAATTGCAGACCCTCAGTTTGGCAGACTGGTATATTCCCTGACCACTGATCAATCTGTCAAACTCAGTAAACAGGTTCTAGATGTTTTACGTGTGGCCAGATGCCCTAACACTAGAAAGTCTTATGCTGACAAATGGAAAAGGTTCTGCACCTGGATTCAGGCTAAGGGAGCCAATATGGCACAACCCTCCCTACCTCTCATCCTTGTTTACCTAGCTGACCTGCTACACAGTGGTGTCTCTTTTTCCTGTATTAAAATTCATGCCTCTGCTATGCTATATCTGCTCATTTCCACACTGAGCAGCCCCTTTTTTCACACCCTCTGATCAAACAATTCCTAAGGGGGGCTAGCAACTTGAGGCCACCCAGAAGAACACCCACCCCAGCTTGGGACCTTAACTTTGTGTTGGAAAATCTCACCCTGCCACCCTTTGAACCAGCATCTTCAGCAGAGCTAATATTTTTCTCCTGGAAGACAGTTTTTCTTCTGGCCATCACTTCAACCAGAAGAGGTTCCGAGCTACAAGCTCTCATGGCTGTGGAGCCCATCATCTTCTATGCTGACAAGGTTTCCCTCGGGACTAACCCATCCTTCATGCCCAAAGTGATGTCCAGTGTGGCTGTCCACCAATCCATTCATTTGCCCACCTTTTTCCCTAACCCACAAAACAAGGGGGAAAGGATCCTGCACACTCTAGATGTGCATAGACAGCTCAGATTTTATGTAGACGGGACTAAATCATTCAGAAAGTCTGATCCATTACTGGTTAGTTTAGCTGCATGGGCAGAGGGCAAAGCCATCTCCAATCAAACACTTTCCATATGGATAGCACACTGCATCCATTTCTGTTAAAAGCAACAGGGAAAACCTCCCCCTAAAGGGGTCAGGACTCACTCCACCAGAGCAGCCTCCACCTCTGCAGCTTTCCTCAGAGGAGTCCCCACCAGGGACATCCTGACGGCTGCCACCTGGACATCTGTTCACACTTTCAGCAAGCATTTCCACCTGCCTATCTGTTCCAAATCCAGGGCAGGCTTTGCCACTGCAGTCTTGCAGGGCATCCTAGCCAGCCCCTAGTCCCCTTGATTGCCTCCACCCTTTTCCTCAGCTTTGGGTATCAACCCAAATGTGATGACTGTTAACAGTGAAACACGAAGAACATAGTACATTTGTGTACACTTACCATAAATGTAGATGTTAGAGTGTATTCACTGTTGCAGTCCTGGTTTTCCTCCCTGCACCCCCCTCTTCCTTCTTTCTCTCTCTCTCTCTCTCCCCCCTTACAAGGAACGTTTTGGTATTTACTTTCTACTCGTCTGGTTCTTCTACCATAACCTGGCTCCCCCTTGGGGGCTCCTGACAAGGCAAGAAAAACTGATATTATGGTGTTGGCTCCCTTACTTAATACTACTGACGGCCTGACGTCAGTTCTGAAGCGACAGCAGCCGACGCAGAAATACTAAGCCTCTGGTATTCAGGCTGGCCAAGGGCTGCCCTGGCAGGGATAACCCAAATGTGATGACTGCAACAGTGAATACATTTGAACATCTACATTTATGGTAAGTGTAACAACTGTACTTTATGATGCAGCTGAAGCCTCAGCTAGGTCAGCTGCTTCTGCTTGTGCCTTAAGGAGATATTGCTGGCTAGGCCTTCAGCCTCTCCTTGACTATTTCAGGGCTAAACTTGACTGATGCCTGCTTAGATCACTCCACCTTATTTGACTCTAACGTAGCTGACCTCAAGTCTCTACAACAAAAAGGCAAGGAAATGCAGGACCTAAAACACCTGCTGGTCTCACCTATTCCTAAGTTCCATATGAACTACCCTGCCAAGACTCAATTCATAAGAAAACCATCTCGACCTATGGCTCCCACTAGGACCAGGAGACCACCTAGAAATCAGCCCTCCCTACCCCCGTTGGTGTCCGACTACCTGCCAGTCATGCCCTATCCTCCTACCTCTTTACCCCTGTCTGCCTCGCTCTCTCACTGTCTTCCTGTGTGGTCCCACATCACCTTAGACAAACGGGTCCTTTCCATCATTCAGAATGGCTTCTTTATGTCCTGGATCTCCCCTCCTGTATGAAAAGGCATTCCTCAACCACCCACCAGTCAGCTCCTCTTGCTGCAGTCTGTATTGCAAGCACTGCTGACTCAAGGCACCATAGAACCAGTGCCTCTGGAAAGAGAAAGAAGAGGTTTTTACTCAAGAATTTTTCTTGTACCAAGGAAGGAAGGACCGTAAAGACCTCACGTCTCACCCCTTTCCTAAAGGTTCCCACCTTTAGAATGCTCTCTCCCCCCTTCTCCTGTCCCAGTGGTTCTTGGCAACCCTAGACATAAAGGATTCTTATATGCACATCCCAATTAAGCCCACATTCAGGAAATACCTGAGAGTTTCATTGGGCTCGTCTGACTTTCAGTTTTCTGCCTTGCCTTTTGGGCTTTCCACTGCTCCCAGTCTCTTCACAAAGTGTCTAGCTCTAGTCGTCACCTACTCCAGGACCCAGGTAATCCCAATTGTCCCCTACATGGATGACCTTCTAATTCTGGCAGGCAATCAGAAGACCTTAACTCGTCATACCTAGTTTATTCTGACCCTATTGTAGTCTGTAGGATTTCAGATAAATTTCCAAAAATCCCACCTGCAGCCCACTCAGGACATTGTCTTCCTGGGGTGCAGGATCTGCATAGACCTCATGAAGGCCTTCCTGCCACCGGAGAAGGTAGTTTCCTTCACAGACCACCTGCACTGGGTCCTCCTTCCATCAGAACTGACTGGAAGACAGTATCTGGGGACTCCTGGTTTACTTGGCAGCCACTATTCCCATGCCCCCCCTAGCAAGAATACACATGAGGAAGCTACAGTGGTACCGTCAGTCAGTCTGGACTCAATATTCTCACCCCCTGGAATTCGGGGTCCCCCTCCTACCTTGTTTGAAACAAGAAATTAAATGGTGGCTGGTACAAGTAGCCAACAACCCCGAACTACCTCTCCAGCCACCCCCACCCACAGATCATGTATACACACGCCTCATATCTGAGTTGGGGGCCACATTGGGCCAACGACATGTGCAAGGTGTATGGCCAATCTCACACTCACTAGAGCACATTCGTGTCAGGGAGATGAGGGCTATCCTCCTAGCTCTGCAAGCATTCCTACCTTACCTCAGTCCAGAGCCACTAAAAGATTTTCACAGACAATAGCACTGTCCTGTGGTATCTCAACAAGCAGGAAGGGATGAAGTCCTACCTCCTTTGCAGACTAGCTCTGCTTGTATGGGAGCTAGCCTCCTCACAGGGGATTACCTTACAGACAGTTTACATCCCCTCCCTCTACAACGTCCAGGCAGACTATCTCAGCAGAACCATCACGAACAACCACAGATGGATGCTTTTCAGGGAGGTCTTCCTGGATCTGGTGCACAGGTGGGGTGCACCTGAAATGGATCTATTTACCTCCTCCATCAACAGGCAATTACATGGCTTTTGCACCAGGACACCAGATCCCAAGGCTCTGGCAGCTGATGCCTTCTCAATTCCTTGGAAGGGGAAATTTCTGTATGCCTTTCCCCCTTCCCTCTGCTTCAAATGTTGCTGATAAAAATTCAGCAGGACAAACTGAAAATCTTGCTGGTGACTCCCTACTGTCAAAGACAGCACTGGTTCCCCCTTCTCCATTTGTCCATGGACAATCACCACAAGTTTACCCCCCTTCAATGGACGTAATCACGCAGCACAAGGGATCTCGGGTACATCCACAGTGGCAGCCTCTACACCTCAACCTGTGGCTGATAGGATTTGATCCCCTTCAGACACATGTACAACAAGGACGTGCTCATTGTCCAGCAGGAGCCCAGGAAACCCAACACAAGAAAATCTTATCTATCCAAGTGGAAAAGGTTTTCCATATGGTGTCTAAAAAGACAGTTGGATCCGTTGATAAGTGGCATCTCCCTAATCCTGTCTTACCTGTGTGAACTACTGCAGACAGGCTTGGCCTACACCTCTATAAAAGCACACTTGTCTGCAATTTCTGCCTACCTCCCTTTGGATCCACCCCTTACATTCAGACTACCTTCGAAACTCTTCATCAAAGGGGTACTTCAGATAAGACCCCCCCCCCCCCAGAAACCATCCCCTCCTCCCTGGGATCTTAACTATGTCATGGAAAAACTCACGCTAGCTCCCCTTGAGCCAGAAGTCAAAGCTCCCCTAAATCTTTGCACATGGAAATCTATTCTTTTGGTGACTCTGACCTCATCCAGGAGGGTCTCAGAACTGCAAGCTCGGATTGGTTAACCTCACCATTCCTAGTTTTTCACTGTGACAGGGTTACCCTTCGAACGAACCCCTCCTTTATGCCAAGGTGGTCAACGACCTATCTCCAAGCCATTCACCTACCAACCGTTTTCTCCTAATCCACGGGGGGACGGTGAGAGAACTCTCCATTCCCTAGATGTTCACAGACAGCGTAGGTTTTAGCTCCATAAAAACCAAGTCCATTAGAAATTCGGACCAACTGTTTGTCTCCTTCCACCTCAGAGCCCTGGGGAAAGCAGTGACCAAACAAACCACTTCGTACTGGATCTCCTTTTGTTACACATACCGTGGGAAAACCTTACAGGGCAATATTAAAGTCCACTCCACCAGAGCTATGGCCTCCTCAGGAGCATTCTTTAAAAGGCTAAACACCAACACAATACTGGAAGCTGCCACTTTGTCCTCAGTGCACACCTTCACTAAACATTACAAGTTGAACCATATCTCGAGGGCCATGGCGGGGTTTGCCAGGGCTATCCTTTACGGATTCCTAGAAACTTCTACCAGACGCCTCCCCGTTCACAGTGAGCTTTGGCACTCACCCACATGTAGAATACTGCAACACTGGAATAGAAGGACATAGAAAAGTTGTGTAAAATCTTAACATAATCATAGATGTCCTCCTCTTCCATGTTGCAGTATTCCTTCCCCTCCTGTCAAGTTGCACTTACTTCTGTGGGTGGCACTGGACAGGCTATGCCCTCCTAGGACTAGCTCTGACTGGAGCTTTTTGTTCTGAGGGCTGGTGCGTGCGGATTGTAACTTTTATGGCCCATGTTCGCTTGATGCATTCTGAGGGACTGAAAAACTTTGGAAGACTGGCCAAATGTACATGCAAGGATAAAGGGTAAACCCACATGTAGAACACTGCAACATGGAAAAGGACATCTATGGTTTTGCCAAGATTTTACACACGTTTTCTGTACTTTGAAATGTTTCTTTCTCTGAACTGTTTCTGCCCAGTTAAGTTATTTGAAATGATTCTTAAAATGATCAGTTTTGCTGTACAGTAATTTTGAGAGTATTACAGTGCCCTTGAGACTTATTTTTCAAAGTTAAGTTATTCAGCGGCTTGTGCCATTGGACAAAGTTACACGTACTGGCATAAATGTCTGGCATATGTGTATGTGTGTGTATTCATGCATATTTGCAAAATTCTTCACTGGTATGTGTTAATATGGCAGACTGATTTCGAAAGCCCTCCCCACTTTATTTATATTTGTTACCGGGTAAATGTCCGACTGGACTGAAAGCCCATTTTCAGCAGAGACCCGGGGAGAAAAGATCCATATATATGAAAACATAATAAATTGTATTTGATCAAAATATTGCAGAGAATTGGATAATATTTGAGCAAGAGTATGATGTTTTTATACAAGCAGCTTATTCTAACAAAGATGCATATACCGGGGCATTAATTTTGCTAAAACTAGCTGGGTCAGAGGCCATTGAAAGAGATTGTTCATTTGTTTATGCACCAGCAGTGTATGAGGGAGTAGGTGAAAATAGTCATACTGTTGTACAGGCTGAATCATGGGAAGACCCCGACTGTTTAAAGTGCAAATTCAGGGAAATGTGCAGCCCCCAGACAAATATTACATTAAAGAGGCATTTGTTTTATGCAAGAGATCAGAAAGCAGGGGAATTTTTTTCAACTTGTATTACTGACCTGCGAAACAAAGCTAAAATATGTCAGTTTGGTGACTTAAAAGATGAGTTAATAAAGGACAGGCTTGTGTGGTATTAATAGTGCTACTGTGAGAAAGATTTTGCTTCGTGACAGTGATTTAATGTTGAGTAAAGCCATTGAGATTTTTCAAATCCATGAAGTTACAAACACACAAGTATGCTTGCAAGTGACAAGAGCATGGTTTCAGCATTCTCCAGAGCAAAAGTAGATAGCATGCAACACGTGGCAAACAGAAGCAGGCCTAATCACATGGCAGCCACAGTCCCTGCTGGTTCACCAGGGGGAAACCACATAGTTTTCCAGTAAGTTCTCTAAGACTAGTTCAGTTAAAGGAGCATGCTCATTGCAGAACAAGGGTTTCTCAGTGTAGTACAGGCATGAGTCAGAAAAACCCAAATCCAGCTTTATTGTTAACTGTCACAGTTGTGGTGCCAATCATGAGTCTAAATGAGAAAAATGCTTTGCATTTGGTCAGCAATGCCACAAGTGTAAAAAAATGGAGCCATTTTCAAAAGTTTTGTAAATCAATTAAGCCTCACATGGTTACAAAGAAGGGTCACTGAAAAAAGCAAATTGATCAAGTAGAATTGCAGCAGTCTGCTTTCTATGCTGATGGTGCTTCGGTGATTGGTGAAAAGGTTGCTGCAGTGAGTTTGTTGGCAAAGAATGAAGTGTTTCGTACTGTCCAATCAATGGTAAATCCACCGAGCTCAAAGTTGACACTGGTTCGAAGTGTATCAGCTGAGACATTTGCTAAGATGAGAACTAACAACTCAATGTGGCTAGTAGTGCGAAACGTGTTGCTTATGGAGATGAATTTATTTATTTTTATTTTACATTTGTCTACTGGGGAAGTCCGACTGGACACAGGTCCATTTTCAGCGGAGGCCCGGGGAGAAAAAAGCTCCATTACAAAACATTACATGAGAGTATAAAGAAGTAGAACATACATACATAAGGCGTATATGCACATCAGGACAACATGCTAGTTTAACAAACATACATATAGCATATATACACACAACAGGACATCATGCTAGTGATTAACGTTTCTTACAGTAGACAATCAGATCTACATTTTTTTTTCTTTTGGAGTTATAAGTTTTGTAAGGTAAATGTATACGGGTTTGGAAGCTTTCAGGGGAGATACTGTTTATACATAGCTGTACCCTGACAAATTCTCTTGGTATGGATTAGTCTGGTGAGTGGCATGAGCATAGCCAGTTACTTAGTGGGTTTTCAGGAGTTTTTTTGAATTGACTGAAGGATGGTGGTAGAAGTTATTTGGCTTGGTAGTGTGTTCCAGGATTTGGCAGTGGTGTTGGCAAAGAGGGACTTACCAGCTTTGTTTTTATGTTTGACAGTTATGAGGTTCTGGTTACTGGATCTTAAGGGTCTAGCGGGAATATGGGGCTGAATTAGGTGCTGAAGTGGTGGAGTTACCTCAGGAAGGTAGTAGAGGTTGTGCGCTATAGAGAGTTGATTGAGTAGAAGTATATGAGACAACTCAAGCCCGTTGAGTTGCTTAAGGGATGGACAGTAGTTTGACCTATATGAGGCTTAAGTAGCAAACTTGGCAATGTTATTGTAGCAAGATTCCATTTTATTTAGATCAGTTTGCCGGGGATTGGTCAAGATGGGAGAGGCATAGAGAAGGGTGGATAAAAGATGAGTCCTTGTGATGATTACTTTGGTGCGTTTTTTCATATACTATTTGTTTCTGTAGAGGAGACAGAGTTTTTTATTAACTTTCTTAATGGTTTGTGCTATGTGGATGTCAAACCTCAGGCTATTGTCTATTTCTACGCTTAGGAGTTTAGTGTGTGGTTGAATGTTTTCTTTGGAGCTAATGGTGAAATTATTATTTAGGGGAGGAGCTCTGCCAGGTCTGAAAAGAGTTAGTTTTTTTTTTTTTTTAGATTAAGAAGTTTGATGTTAGCGAACCAAGTTTCGGCTAGGGTGAAGTTCTTTTCGGTAAGGGTTTGCAGTTCACTAAGGGTAGGGGCAGCACATATGAGGGTAGTGTCATCTATATATTGTACTATTGAGGCAGTGGGAGAGGATGAAGAGATCTGATTTGTAAGTAGAACAGTAATGGGCCAAGGATGGATCCTTGAGGGACTCCTATGGTTACTGGTAACAGGGGGGACAATTGGTCCTGCCATAGGACTGCTTGCTGTCAGGCAGATAAGTAGCTGTTGAACCATGATATAGAGGAGGGACTTATATTTAGGGTGGATAGGGCATCAAGAAGCAGACGGTGGTTTACCATGTCAAAGGCTTTTGATAGGTCTAAGAATATGGAAGAAACAAATAGACCAGTGTTTCTGTGGTGGTTAACTATGATGGTGAATGATAGTAGTGCTTTATGGGAAGGTCTAAAGCCATGCTAGGATATGGAGAGTAGATTGTTATTCTGGAGGTACTGTATTAGTTGAGTATGAACAACTCTTTCTAATATTTTGGATAAAGGTGATAAGATTGCTATTGGGTGATAGTTGGTGAGCTCTAAGGAGTTGCCTCCTTTGTGCAGTGGAATTATATATGATGTTTTCCATGAGGTGGGGACTTTCTATTCTCATAAACAGATCTCTCGGAATGCAGACAGGATAAAGCTATAGCTTCAGCTGAGATCCAAAGGAAGTCTGCTGACAGCTTATCAGCTGCTAGAGTGGTTGGTTTAAGTTTACCAAGGAGTTTAGATATTGATTTGGTGGGTACAGAGTGGAGGTGAAAATTGGGGTTATTGTTTTGTATATTGGGATGGGTTGGGATAGTTATTGGTGTGGGGCTGCTAGTGCTATTTTTGGCATTGGCAAGGGTCTGGACTGTTTCGGTAAAGAATTTGTTAAACTGAGTAGGAATGTTTCATGGTTATTTGGAAGCACAGGGGTTGGAGTCGTGGGCTTTCCTGGAATGCAGTATACCATTTATTGATGCCCAGAATTTTTGTGGGTTGTGAGCATATTTTTCTTGCATGCTTGTATAGTAGCTGGTTTTGTCTAGTTTGATTTGTTTTTTGGCTTTGTTACAGAGCTCTACATAGTTTTGTTGTCGCAAAGTAGTGGTTTTGTTTTTCTGATATTGAATCCAGACCTTGTCCCTCTCTTTCATTATCATTTTAGTATCTTTTCTTAGCCATGGGGCATAGTTAGTTTTTATTCTAATGGTTCTAGGGGCTGCATGATGGTTTAAGATTTTTATGATGGTTGTGTTAAAGTACTGGACTGCATCGTCTAGATGTTTTTTTTTTTTTTGGGGGGGGGGGGTCCAGTTACAGCTTTTTAGAGTATTGATGAGATCAGTAGCTATAAAGGTTTTTTTTTTTTTTTGTTTCTAACTACTCTGAGGATAGTTTGGTTGATGATTTGGGATGTATTCCTAATTGGGTAGGTTGGATGATGGTCACTTAGGGTATCTGGAAGACAACCAGATTGCTGCACAAGATACCAGGATCCAGTCTAAAATGGACTGGCATTTGGAAGTTTTGTCAATTCGAGTTGGAGTGGTAATAGTTTGGGTAAACCTGTGGAGGTTTATGAAAGCAGAGGGGTTATGGCTGGAGCAGTGAAACCAGTCAATATTGAAGTCTCCTAATAGTATGGTTTCATGTGGAAAGGGAGTTGGAGATCCAATTAAACAGGCTTTCCATTACAGTGATGTTATTGCAATAATTGTGTTTTTTGGAACTTATTTTTAATTTGGCAAGTATTAGTTCTACATCTTTGAATTCATGGGTATTGTAATGTAGTTGTTCTAAGGCAAGATGATTTTTGAATAATATTGCAACACCTCTGCCCTTTTTCTCTGATCTGTCTTTTCGGATAATGTTATAACCTGGGGCAGTAATCTCATTATTGTGATGTGGTTTGAGCCATGTTACAGTTAACACAGCGATATCTGGTTTGTATAGAGCTAGTAGGGCAAGAAGGTCATGAATTTTGTTAAGTATACTTCTTACATTAATGTAGGTCGGTGGTGTAGGGGATTTAGCCGATTTAAGTTTGGGCTGATTGATGTTTTGGGTCCTGGATTTGGATGTATATCACCACTGCAAGTGAGTTTATGGAGAAGGTGTAGATAGTTTGGTCAATTTGTGAATTATTTTAGTTTGTCTTTGAGAAGAGAAGGGGGTTAGTTTTGATTTTCAGTTTAATACGCGACTATTTATTTATTTATTTGCAGTTGGTTTACCAGGATAGTCCATTGGGCCAAAAATAACCCGTTTTCAATGGAGTCCTGGGGAGAAAAGCTCCAGAAAAATATAGATTACAGTAGATATTATACATGCTTAAACATTATAAACTTTCAAGTAGACAAGTTTAAGTACAATGTACAATGATTACAATTAATTTATACAGTGTTAAAACTAAAAAGGATTATACATAAAATCAAATTTCTAATGTAAAATTCTACTAAAGTTATTTCATAAAGAGAGTTCTCCATGTGAGAGGAAAAGTGTAGAGAATTCTTACACATTCTATGGTTATAGTAGGAATGTAAGAGGTATGTATAATGAGGGGGAGAAATCAAGGGTGTAAGCAGGACTAGGAAGAAAAGGGGATGTTCAATGTAGTTAAGTAGGGTGGGAGCAAGAGCATTCCCACGGGGAAAGTAGATGTGAATGAAGAGATTTTTTTGAGCATGAAATGGTTAGAGATAGTACGGATAGATGGAGGTAGAGAGTTCCAGAGACGTGCTAAGCCATGTGAAAGAAGATGTTTGCCTGGGGGACGGGTTGGTTTGTACACTTCTAGTAGATTTTGGTTATTGGACCTTAAAATTCTATGTGGTATGTGCATTTTGAAGACAGAAGAGAGGGAGGGACAGAGGGAGGGTTTGAAAATTAGTTTATGTGCAAGCGATAGTTGTGTGTAGGTAAGATTATTGGGTAGTTCTAGCCACTTTAGTTGTTGGAGAGAGGAGCAGTGGTGGGAGGAAGACTTTTGGTTGGTAGCAAACTTGGCGATTTTATTGTAGCAGGAGGAAATTTGTGTTTTCAGGGAGATTTGTAGGTTAGTTAGTAGTGGAGCTCCATAGAGAAGGAAGGGAATAAAAAAGGAAAGTAGAGAGAGTGATTTTAGTGGCAGTTGTAAGGTAGAGCTTTTGTCGATAGAGCATCCCTAGTTTCTGATGGGTTTTTTTTATGTTTAGTTGTAGATGAGAGTTGAATTTTAGTTGGTTATCAATTTGGACTCCAAGTAGTTTGGTCTCTGTCACTAGTTCTAGTGGAATGTTATTCTCACTAGTAATAAAGAAGTTGTTTGTATTGAGAGAGTTGAGTTTAGTATGGGTGAATATCATTAATTTGGTTTAAGAGGTGTTGAGTGCTAGGTGATTTGTTCTCATCCATTTTTCAATGGTTAAAAAGGCATCTTGAGTTAGGTTTCTGAGAGTAGGGATAGTTGAGGCAGCACAGATAATGGTTGAATCATCAGCATACTGGATGATATTGGAGAGAGGGAGGGATATCTTTGTGGAAGTCATTTATAAATATATTGAAGAGGAGGGGACCTAATATGGATCCTTGGGGGACACCAGTTGGGGTGTTAAGAAATGAGGAGGTTGCCTTTTTCCATTTTACTGCCTGATATCTATTAGTTAAGTAGCTAGAGAACCAGTTCAAAGTAGAGGAAGATAGGTTAAGTTTGGAGAGTTTGGTTAGAAGCAGACTATGTGATATAGTGTCAAAGGCCTTAGAGAGGTCAAGTAGAAGGGTAGAGACAGTAAGGCCAGAGTCCCTGGCTTTGTTTACAGTTTCAAGGAAGGAGAGGAGTGCTGTCATAGTGCTGTGATTTGGTCTGAATCCATGTTGTGTAGGAGAAAGTAGGTTATTATCTATGAGATATGGTAGGAGTTGAAGTTGGATGCACTTTTCCAGGAGTTTAGAGATGGGAGATAGGATAGCTATGGGGCGGAAGTTTGAAACATTTTTGTTATTGCCACCTTTATGTAAAGGTATAATGAAGGCCTTTTTCCAGATTTGGGGAACTATGTCTTCTTGAATTGATCGGTTGATTAGTATGCTAATGGGGTAGGCAATTGCTTCAGCTGTTGAGCTGAGAAAGTAAGAAGGAATGTCATCAGGAGCATTGGTGCATGGTTTTAGTTTCTGAAGGAGTTTTTGTATGGTGGATGGTGGGTATAGGTTTGAGAGAAAATGGGGGGGGGGGTGTGCAGAGGGGGAGTTAGGGGTTGAAAAGGAGAGTGAAGGGGGAGAGTAGGAGAACAGGTGGATATTTGAGGGGGTGGAGAAGATGGGGAGGGAGTGAGAGTAGGAGATGAGGTGGATGGTAAAGAGTTAGTAGATATGAGTGTGGCATTGGATATAGTGTTGGTTTGAGTGTAGTAGGGGTAGGATGGAGGTGAGTTGGAGTGTGTGTTGTTGGAGAAGGAGGAGGTTAATTTAGAAATAGATTCAATGAAGAAAGAATTGAATTGAGTAGCTAAGTCTATATCAGTGGCTAAAAACACAGCATCAATGGGACCGGATGGTGTCCCTGGCTGTGTGCTACATGAGCTAAATGAGGAATTAAACCCGCACATAAGGCAGCTGTTTAATCTCAGCCTTACCACAGGATACGTGCCCAAGGAGTGGCGTAGGGCAACTGTGGTCCCACTCCACAAAGGCGGTGCCTATACAGACCCTGGTAATTACTGCCCCATAAGCTTAACAAGTCTAGTCTGCAGCGCTATGGAGAGGATCATAATGGAGCTCATAAACAAAGATATAGGGGACTTGCAGACATTGGACCCGACCCAGTTTGGCTTCGTCAAGGGCAGATCATGCCTTTTGAACTTGGTCGACTTCTTCGAAACAGTCACCAAGGCCATTGATGAGGGAAAGGCAGTCCATACAGCCTACCTTGACCTTGCAAAGGCTTTCAACACAATACCCCACTCGGGTATTGTAGAAAAACTTACCAGCTTAAATGTAAACCCATATGTCACAAGATGGGTTGCAAACTGGCTTAAGGACAGAACCCACAGGGTTAGAGTTGCTGGTGCTATGTCAGACTCCAAGCCGGTCACAAGTGGTGTCCCACAGGGCTCGGTCTTTGGCCCCCTATTGTTCGGCATCTACTTCTCAGAAGTACAAGCCAACATGGGAGGACTTTGGCTGACAAAGTTTGCAGACGACTGCAAACTGGGCGCCATAGTGGAAAGTGCATCGGACACGGATATCCTTCAGAAGGGACTCACGGAAACGGATAACTGGTGCCAGAGCCATGGCCTGAAGTTAAACACCAAAAAATGTGTAGTCATACCCTTCGGGAAAAACAAGGTAACCCCAAGCTACCATATAGGTGGCAATCCACTAAGCACAGAAGAGGTTATCAGGGACCTGGGGACCCAGGTTGACAGTGGCCTTTCTTTTGACACTCACGTTGCTAAAGTGGTTAGAAAGACCTTCTACATTGCCCGCCTGATCATGAAGGGATTCACATCCAGATCTAGTGAGGTCATTGTTCCCCTGTACTCTTCACTTATCAGACCAATGATAGAGTACAATGCCCCATTCGGGATGTACCTCACCCGACATCTGCAGCAATTGGAGAGACCCCAAAAGTTCCTCACCAAAAGGATAAAGGGACTCCAAAATCTGTCATATGCTGCCAGATTGAAGAAACTCCAGCTCTATTCAGTCGCATACCGTCTTCTCAGAGGTGACATGTGCCTGACATACAAGGCCATGTCCAACCCAGAATTAATGGACATGCTCCACCTCAAAAAATCCAAATCCACCAAAACCACTAGAGCAAGCGACTTAAACCTTAGCACGGATATAAATAGGACGTGCTGGATGGATAGATTTATCACTCAGAGACTCCCTATGCTGTGGAATAAAATCCCGGTCCATGTGAAGCAGAGCACCTCGCTGGCTCTGTTCAAGAGAAATCTTGACCTGTGGATGGGAGATCGTAGGTTTACCCCGGGAATCATCTCTGTGTCACTGCTGGACAGAGGCACAACAAACTAATGGGTACAGTATTTTTTCATATAAGGGGTGGCGTAAGCCACAAAACTTTGGGTAGGCTTATAAATGCCTTAGGGCAGATAGCCTAGTATAAACCTATGAACCTATTAGGGTCAGGGGTTGGGGTGACTGTTTTACTGGGATGAAGTAGAGTGGAGATACTTTTCCAGAATTTTTGAGGATTTGTTTTGAAGTAAGGAGAAGTAATGTTGATGGTCAGAGATAAGTTTTTTTACTCTGTTTCTAAGAGTTTTATATTCATTATGGATGAGGGGGGTCTAAGAGAAGGGTATGGGGGAGGTATGGTCAAATGGCGATGTAGGGAAGTTTTTTAGTTTGGTGGTGTGTGCTGTGGAATCAGTTTGCCAAGGGGATGGGGTGTGGTTATGAAGCTGTGTGTGGTAGGAGGACAGGATGGAAAGTAGGAGTAGGGCGAACATTACTTGCATGTTACTTGGCTATGAACCATTAACAGTTTGTTCTTCTATGTAGTTTGAAGACCTGTGCAGTCATTATTGGGTCTCAGAGAGAGTTTGAGAATGAATCTTTCTTTTACTAAAGAAGTTCATCATATGAGTGCATATCCTAGTTCCAGTTTTTTTAATCCATTTTCTCAGAGTATGCTGATGTTTTCGACGTTGGGCAAACTTACAGTTGTGTATTCTACGAAGTTAGAAGACCAGAGGTCAGTCCCATAGTCAGACCAGTGAGAAAAGTTCCAGTAGCTATGCACAATGGTCAAACTCAGTTGGATAAAATGGTGCAGTAAGATGTAATTTGTCCAGTTACAGAACCAACTGAATGGGTGTCGTCCTTGGTGGTAGGCCACAGGAAAGGCTCAGATGAAATCAGAATATGTATTGACTCAAGGGATTTGAGCAAAGCAGTCTTGGATGCAAAATGTTTATTTTGGCAAGTGGAGCTTGATCACAAATCCTCATTACTGACCACTTTTGGTACCCCGTTTGGCAGATATAGATTCCTGACGATGCCAGTTGGAATAAATTCTGCAAGCAAAGTCTTGTAGCGTGCAGTAGAGGAAAGTTTTTTCACGTTATCCTTTCACCATAATAGATGATTTACTGGATGGAGGCAATGGTGAAGCAGATCATGACAGAAATCTTAAGGGAGTTCCAGACAGCATGTGAAGTGAACTTGAAGCTCAATTCTCTAAAGTGCAAATTCAGGCTACCAGAGGTTACATATGTAGGTCATTTATTTAACAGTACTGGCTTAAGACCAGACCCGTTTAAGCAAGCCGCTATTCTTGAGATGTCAGCGCCAGATAATATTCAAACTCTACAGCATTTCCTTGGCATGGTCAGCTATTTAGGGAAATTCTTACCAGACTTCACTGAGTTGACAACACCATTAAGAGAGCTAACGTGCAAAAGTGTTGCATAGTCTTGATTGGAACAGCACCAGAAAGGCATATGAAGACCTTAAGCAGAAAATTGCCACACCACCTACATTAAGATACTATGGTGTCAATAAACCAGTCATTCTTTCCTGTGATGCTTCATAATTTGGTCTTGGCGCAGTTATTCTTCAGGAAGGCAAACCAGTAGCCTATGCATCTAGAACACTTACCCAAACTGAGATGTAAGCTCAAACTGAGAAAAACAAATTGGCAATAGTATTTGCGTGTTCAAAATTTCATGATTATATCTATGGTTGAGCTATTCAGATTGAAACTTATCACCAACCTCTAGTTACTATTCTAAAGAAGCCTATGCATTCTGCTGCAGTGACATTGCAAAGAATGATGCTCAAATTGCAAAAGTACTACTTCAAAATGATCTATACAAAAGGCAGCCTTCTTTGTTTGAATGATACCATATCCAGATTGCCCAGAAATACAGTGGAACAGCTTGACGCATAGAATTCTGACTTTGACGTAATGGCAGTGCGTAATTTTTCTACCACAAGACTTGAGCTGAGATCATAGAAAGACAGATCCAATTTTGCAAAAGCTCAACCACTACATTAATGTTGGATGGCCGTCAAAGCAATCTAGTTTACCACCTGAAATGCAAACCTATTTTCCTTACAGAGATGAGATGTAGATGGAAGATGGCATTATTTTTAAAGGTCCTAAAGTTGATGTTCCTGCTTCCTTACAACATGAACATATCCAGACTTTGCACTGTGGTCACCCAGGTTCTGAATATACCAAAAGAAGGGTGAGATGACTAGTATTTTGGCCTTCACTAGTGAAAGGCATTGATAAAGTGCTTCTTGTTCAGTATGCAATAGTAATAAACTGCATTTGCAAAGAGAACCACTTCAGCTAAGTCAAGTTCCTGAACTACCTTGGACAACAGTAGCCATTGACATATTCGAGTGGAACAGTCAATATTACTTAGTATTGGTAGAGTCGTATTCGAATTGGTTTGAGAATGATTTGCTACCTAATCTAACATCCATTACTGTTATTACCAAATTGAAACATTTCTCAGTCCATTGTAGTCCACACAGTTATTTCTGACAATGGTACTCATTTACTAGTCATTTATTTCAGAATTTGCAAGAGAATGGGACTTTGTGAATATTCTGGACTACTAGTAACATGTATAATCGAATGGGCTAGCTGAACTTGCAGTGCAGAGTACAAAGCAATTACTTAAAGGTCAAAGCGTGACCATGCTATTGTCTTTTTTAATTAATCTCAGAAACATACCCCATGATGATATACTTGGCTCACTTGCTCAGAAGGCCTATTAGTTCCAGTTTATTGAGGCCTTAATCTAAAAACAGAACCATCAGAGCCCAATTATTCAAGAAGCATTCTATCCAGAAGTCCAGTTATGATAAATTGAGCAGATTTCTTCATCCATTAAAAGAAGGAGAGACATTGAGGATACAGACTGCAAAATGTTTCAACTGGATTGGTCAAGTAACAAGTATATGTACTGAGTCAAGGTCCTACTTCATAGAATCTGACGGTGTGGAGTACAGGAAAAATCAGATATATCTCCTTCCTGTACCAGAATCGTTATAGCATTGTCCCTGTGATGCAGACTCTAGATCTCCGAGCAATCCAGATAATGTTCCTGTTCTAGAATGTGTCTTGCCTTCTGATTCCATTCCTGAAGATGTTGCCGATATTCCTAAGGCTGAACATTTAGTAGAAACAGTTCCAGTTTCCAAGTCTAATTCTCAGAGATTCTTAATGTTTCAGTGTTGCAGCCATCACCTGTGGGTTATCCTTGCTGTGGTAGCCCTCGGCCAGCCCAAATACCAGAGTCCATGTTTTTCTGTGTTGGCTGCTGTCACTTGCTGCCTGACGTCAGGTAGTCAGTGCTATTAAGGAAGGCAGCCAGTGTCATTACATCAGTCTTTCTTGCCGTGGCACCCGTAGCAGAAGCAGTTTGCAAGGGTGCCAGTCTGTCGCTACCAGAGTTTGAATTACAGCTGAAAACGTCTAAAGCTAAGTAACCCTGTTGGGGATCCATTTTTCTTGCACTAACCAATGTCCGAAAAACTTAATTGTCTCGCCTGTGGAAAGCATGTACCACACTGAGACTTCCATTCATACTGCGTCACTTGTTTAGGCCCAAACCACAACATCCCCCATTGCCAGTTCTGTGCCGTCTTTAACACGAGACATAGAGCTCTTATTGTAGCTAGATATTTTCATCTTCCATCTTCACTTTCTGAAATGGTGTCAGACAACAATCCATACACATTCCAAAAAAATATAAGGATGAAGATAGAGACAGATCACACAAGGCTAAGCCTTCCCACGACTCTACCGCTAAGCAGGTAATCAGTTCTCTGGAGTTCAGTAAGATGCCTTTGCAGCCCCTGATGCCCGATTCAGTACTTTTGCAGGCCTCTACTGAGATCCGTTTGGAGTCTGGTATGCCGCAGAAATCTTCTTAGTCTTCCAAGCCTCTGGTTGTCTTTGCCTTGGTTGTGTCTGGAGCCCACGCTGCAGGCACCGGCTTCAGAGGAGGTTTTCCGCACTACTGAATCTAGACAAAAAATGTCTTTTCCTCCGACTACCGTTTCACTCAGACAGATGGGTACTCGTAGGCCTAGAGACAAGGCCACTCCTAGGAAAACTACCTCTAGCCACCATTTTACTCCTGCTCCATCATCCCAAGCTCAAATGCTTAAAATAGTGGAGGATCTTATCACCCTTATCAGGGGTAGTCAGGCCACACCTTCTTAAAGGAAAATAGACATTTCTGCTTAAATACTAACAGAACAGGATTCTGAGGAGTCTGTCTTTTTTTTTTCACATTTTGAAGAGGAGCAACCCCTGAAATGCTTATGAGGATTCAGATGCAGAGGAATCCATTCCTTCTGCCTGCCCATCAGAAGATCTTTACTTTGTGGAAACCTTTCACAAACCCTCAGGGAACATTATCACTGGGAATCCCAGGACTTCCCTCTGTCTAAGAAAAAACTGAGAGAGTTTCTAGGCCTGCTGCAGCACAGACACTTGGCCCATCCCTCCAATCTTAGTGGTGGTTGATGGTGTCTTCTATGAATCCAGCTTAACTCCTGACGCTCTCCCACCTGCTCCCAGAAAACCTGACAGATATTACAGATTCTCACAAATACCTGTACAGAAATCCTGCTGCAGACCCGGAGGTCATTACACGGGGACTAAAAGGAGCTAAGGCTAGTTCTGCAAAGAATCCTATTCCTTCTAACAAGGACTCCACAGCTCTGGACAGATGGGGTAAAAAGTGTACACCTCTGCAACCGTGGCTATCAGAACACTCAACTGTCAGTTCCACATGTTAAAATATCAACAACACACTTTGCAACTATTAAAACAAAAGATTTCAACCTTTCCTGACTGTGCCAATTCGAAAGAGTTGGCAGATTTACTGCACTCTACTTGTCAAGTGGCGAAACACTCATTACACTGTGGATATGACTCCCTAGTAGAAGCCTCAAGCAGGGCAGCAGTGTCAGGATCTGTCATTAGGAGACGTGCATGGTTGAAGGGAACAACCTCTCCCCTGATCATGTCAAATCTAAATTACTTGATGCACATTTGGATAAGGACCACTTTGGAGTAAAAGCAGAAGAGGTGCTTAAAAAGATGGAAAATGAAGCAAAATCTATGCAAACAGTAAAAGATTTCCTTCAGGTATAACCACCTAGGTTCAGCAGAAATTTTTCCTCAAAACACTGGTCCTTTCCTGCACCTAGTAGATGGGCAAGGTAAGCCCTGCAGGGACAGACCACCGAGACTCCTATCCCAGGGACAGCAGAGAACCAAACAGTGGACCACTTCCACTCCAAAGGCAGGGAGTTCTAAGCCATCCATCTATGGCTAAAACTCTGTGACCCCCCCCCCCCCCAACACACACACACACACTCTCTTTTCACTCACCAAAAACTAGGAGGAAGGCTCTCCCTCTGTAAAGAAAATTGGCTTTCTGTAACAAAGGACCAATGGGTCTTAAAGATTCATTTTTCAGAGATACAAATTCTCCTTCAACGAACTCCCAATTCCAAGAGGGTACCCAGACTTAGTACCTGTCCCCCCCAGATCAATCAGGCAAAGGCTTTTATTCCACACTATTCCTTACTCCCAGAAAAGAGGGCACTTGGCACCCCATCCTGAATCTATCCACTCTGAACACCTTCCTGGTGGTCCCCACATTCAAAATGCTAACTTTGCAGCAGCTGCTGTCTATGGTGACAAAAAATGCCTAGTTAGTTTCCCTAGATCTAAAAGACTCCTACCTCCAAATCCCCATAAGGGAATCCTGCAGGAAATTCTTTCGCTTCAGAGCAGGCTCACAACACTTTCAGTTCTCTGCACTACCCTTTGGGTTATCTACTGCTCCCACGGTATTCGCCAAATGCTTAGCCTCGGCCATAGCCTTTTGCAGACTGAAAAATATGCACATTTACCCTTATCTGGATGACTGGCTCATTCAGGCAGATTGCAAAGAAGCTCCTAAAGGACATCTTCGTTGTCAAAACCCACCTAACCTCCTTAGGGTACACCATCAATGAGAAGAAATCAAGGCAAACACTCTCCAGAAAGATCATTTTCTTGTGAGCACTGCTGGACACAGCATCCCAAATGGCCTTCCTATCCCCTGAAAAGCAGAGCTTCTTGCCTCTCTATTTTACCCAGCTGGCTTCCAGAAGACACCTCACTGCGAGGAAGTTCCTGCAAGCCTTTGGGTACATGGCATCTTGCATCTTTCCTAAATCCTCTGGCCAGGCTCACTTAAGAAAACTTCAATTGTGCTTAAAGAACCTTTGGTGTTAAGACTCTCAACCTCTAGAGACTTCTCTTCCTCTGATCCCCTGTGTAAGGACAGAGTTTCTCTGGTGGGCAGGGGCCTGTGCCCAGAACAAGGGTCTTTACTTCACCCTCCACCCATTGGGGCAGACTATTACCACCGACGCCTCAGACATAGCTTGGGGCACTCACCTAGAAGGCAGGTGCACCCAAGGTTTGCGTGATGCCCAGCACCTTCCCTTGCACATCAACCAGAAGGAAATAATGGCAGTACAAATGGCTCTGACATCCTTCAAACTCCATCGCAGGCCAGGGGTGGTTCTTATCAAAACAGACACCACCACAGTAATATGTAGTACATCAGCAAACAGGGTGGGACCCAATTTTACCCTCTGTGCAAGCTAGCCGTGAACCTCTGGCTGGCAGCCTATCTGATAGCCCAGTACCTACCAGGGATCAACACCACCCTGGCAGACCACTTAAGCAGAAACTTACTGGACCCCCATGAATGGCGGCTCCACAGAAAAATCTTTTTACAAATCACTCAGGGTGGGGGACTCCGAAGGTGGATGTCTTTGCTTCGCATCTCAACCATCAGCTGAAAAAATGTGTACCAGGGAGTATCACCACTTAACGTGGAAGGTGGATGCCTTGAACTTCCCCTGAAACACCCGCTTTGTGTGCGCATTCCCTCCTCTGCATCTTATTACCAAGGTACTGATCAAAATAAGGGAGGGGAGACCAAACGCCATTCTCATTGCTCCAGATTGGCCCAGACAACATTATTATCCCTTACTGCGTAGCCTGACCTTACAGCCTCCCAGGCAGCTTCCCCTGATCTCAAACCTCTTAACTCAGGTGGGGGGGGATGCTGCACCTAGACTCTCAAACTATCAGCGTGGCTAATACTCTAAAGGCAAACAAGGGGCCCCTGTTAAGCAAACAGGTCCTAGACATTATCACAGAGGCCAGAAGGCCCAGCACCAGAAAATCTTACTCAGGAAAATGGAAAAGATTCTGCTCCTGGAGCCAGTCCATTGGGGGCAATACTTCACAAACCTTCAATCCTTCTTATCCTGGACTACCTAGTGGAGCTACTTAATAGTGGTCTTTCCTTCTCTATTAAAATCCATGCCTTAGCCAATTCAGCTCATTTTGATGCAGGACAGCCCTTGTTCTCCCATCCTTTGATTATACAGTTCCTCTGAGGGGCTTCTAGTATCAGACCTCCTAGAAGGCCACCCACTCCAGCCTGGGACCGGAATTATTTTTTGGAAAAACTAACTTTATCACCCTTTGAACCTGCTGCTTCAGCAGAACTAAGATGCCTCTCCCGGAAGACTGCTTTTCTCCTAGCTATCTCAACCAGAAGGGGTTTAGAACTTCAGGCACTGATGGCCATTGAGCCCTTCATCATCTTCCATGCAGACACGGTCTCCCTGAGGGACTAATCCCTCCTCTATGCCCAAGGTAGTATTTAATGGAATGCTCAATCAGGTCATACATCTACCCACCTTCTTTCCTAACCCTTAACGAAGATGGAAAGAATTCTCCACTCACTAGATGCGCACACAGTTCAGATACTATCTGGACCATATTAAACCCTTCAGGAAAACACACCAACTATTTGTCAGCTTTGCCCCAGGGGCAGAGGGGAAGCCCATTTCCAAACCGATATCACACTGTATCCATTTCTGCGACAGATTGCATGGAACCCCCCCCAAGTCTATTTGAACCCATTCCACTTAGGGCAGCCTCCGATTCCACAGCAGCCCTCAGAGGAGTTCCCACCAGGGACATCCTGGAAGCTGCCACCTGGACTTCTGTCCATACCTTTACCAAGCATTACCACCTACCTCTATTTTCTAAGGCTAGGGCAGGGTTTGCCTCTGCAGTTCTGCAGGGCATGCTGACCCTTTCCTAGTTCTCATACTAATCCTACCACCCCTCTCCTCGGCTTTGGGAATCCTCCCACAGGTGATGACTGCAGCAGTGAAATACGGAGAACATAGTACAGTTGTGTACACTTAACCATAAATGAGTGTATTCACTGTTGCAGTCCTGGTTTCCCACCTTCCTTCCCTTTTGTATCGTCCTACTTTAAGGAGACCTAAATTTCTAATGGTGGCTTTTAGCCACCAGGAGCACTTTACCATATTTACTTGGGCCTCTGGCTGGTTAGGGCTAGAAAAACTGATGTCATGGCGTTGGCTGCCTTCCTTTATAGCACTGACGTCAGGCAGCAAGTGACAGCAGCCGATGCAGAAAAACATTGACTTTTGTATTCAGGCCAACCTGAGGACTACCACAGCAGGGATAACCCACAAGTTATGACTGCAACAGTGAATACACTCTAACATCTACATTTATGGTAAGTGTATACAACTGTAGTTTTTATGTCACACATCCAGACTTGGTTTGAGTATACAACGATTTGGGCATAACTGAATATACTTACATAGTTCTGTAAAAATGCGTGACAAAAAAAACTATATTATTTGCATGTCAACTGATTATCTCAGCATTGCATGATCTATTTCTCAGAGGGAGGATGTAGAGCGGAGTATGTGATGTGTCTTTAAGAAGTATAGCAAGTGATGAATGTGTATGTATATGTAGTAGGCGTGTGTTTTACCTAGTGCCATTTTGAAAGTGCAGCCAGAGAGTAAGCATGTGAGAATGAATGTAGCTAGTTTGTATACAATTTCCGTAAGTAAAACTTAATAAGCTTACATCGTAATGTGTTTGTACACGATAAAGCTGCCTGAACAGAACCCACAAAGACTCGTCTATTACATCCTGACTAGACGAGCGAAGGATAGGTTGGGCAAAGAAATGTTTACTGCTGCTACCCTAGCCTTTCGGGCTAACTAGCAGATCCACATGACCAGGTGTGTTTTAGCTGTTCTCTCTCAGGCTTATCCGGGTATTTCTGACCTACCTGATTCTGACAGGAGGGTTTTGGCCCTCTTTTTGATGTCTTCTCAAGTGTACCACTATTCTTTTAAACGTAGTTGTGATGCAGCTGATGCTTTTTCGAAAGTTGCTTCCTCTGGTTGTGTGTTAAGATGATATTTTTGGCTTCATCTCCAACCTTTGCTAATGACATTAAGGCTAAATTGATGGATGCTCCTCTTGAAAGTAAGGCTGTGCACCTGCTAAGCGTTTTAAGTTCTTACAGGGGCAAGGGAAGGCCTTGTAAGAACTGAAACCTATTTTTCTGTTTCCCCTGTTCACAAACTTCAGAGAAATTATTCTCCCAAGCCTGTTTTATGTAGACAGTTTTGCTTTCCTCCCAAGGGTAAATGGGGGTTTTAGAAGGGCTTCTTCTGCTAAGTCTACTCAGAAACCTCCTTTTCAAAACAAGCCAGATTCTGTCTGACTACTTTCTTCCTTCCTTCCTTCCTTTCTGTCAGGATCTGATGTCAGTCTTCACCTAATCCTTATTAAGGGGTTCAGTTCTGTATCTTGGAACCGACTTGGCCATTAGTCCATCTTGTGCCTTCCAAAAACTCTCAAGCTTAGCTTTACCCAGAATGCTCCTCTCAAGATTGCCCCCAGATCTTATTTGCCGCTTTTAGTGTCAGACGCATCCTTTTCATTCAGCTCTCAAGCGAATTTATTCTACTGTTTTTCTAGCAGTTTTTCCTCTTCTTTACCTTTATTCTTTCTATCCCTTACCCAGACCCTCTGTAAGCTCCTATCATTCTCTCCTTTTGATTAATTCCATTTTTGGTAGTATTTTTCATTTCCTTCCACCCTTATTACCTTTGGTAGTCTCTTGTACCATCATTGATACTTCTTTCCCTCATACCATTTTTGGTACGTTTTTCCCCATCACTTTGATTAAAAAAAAAAAAAAAAAAACTCTCTTTCCTCTTCTTCGTGTGCGTGTGTGCATGCGTGAACCTGCTAATATAGCAGAAAAGTATAAAGGCATTTCTTGCTTTAAGAGGTGCCAGACGTGTGATAGAAAGTTACCAAACTCAGATGGACACCCACTTTGTGTATACTGTTTGGGCCTGGTGCATCTTCAGGAAGACTGCATCATGTCTCATGGCTTTAGCTACCGGGCCTTCGTAGAGTGCAAAAATAAGCTAATTTTGAAAGGTCTGATAAAGTTAGATTCCATTGAGGCCATATCTGGTTTATCCCGTTCAAAGACCGATACTAGCTTCCCTTCCTCCTCTTTTTCCTTTTCTAAACAGGAGGGACCTAAAAAGACGAGCCAATCAGCACTGACAGCCTCATTGGCTCCACCACCAGAAATGACAGAAACTTCCCTGGTTCTTTCAGTTTCTGCAGAAGCGGCCAGGGAGTCTCTTCAAACTTCAGTAGCAGTAGTATCAGCACAGATTGTTTCAACACTTAAGTCCAAAGCAGACAGAACTTCAGCATCACCTCACTCCTTGGTTCCATTGACTTTGGAACCAAAGGAGTTCCTTTTTGAACAATACCTCAACAAGATGGTCACCATCACAGGATTCTTTTCATGACCGGCCTCCAAGCTGCTTCTTGGAGAAGGCCCCATTCCCCATCGGGCACTTACATCTGTTCCAACGAGAGCCTTACAAATTCAGATGTTTTGAGGCTAGTGGATCAGCTTCTGGTGGTGAGGGGTTTAACTACTACTTTGGTACCTAATCTCTTTAGCTCAAGAACCTTATCCATCCTTCCAACTGTTGTTCCTCCTCTGACTGCATCTGAGCCTTACAGTTCCCGGCGCAAATAGTTCCATTTTCGACTGTATCATTGCTGATCAGATCTGCATCTCCAGGACCGAAAACAGCCCTGAGCTCTTTGGTTCTGTTTGAACTGTAGATCTCCCCAGGCCGAAGTTTTGTTGGTTCCCAGAAGCATGGTTCCAGTCTGATATTATTGGAGCTGTCCATGCTTCTCGGAGTGTCAGCACATGTGAGCTCGGCTCTGGCTTCTATTTCTGAGGCAGCTTCTTTGGTGCGGGGTTTGATCTCGGTTTCGAGGGGAGTGCATCTCTGTTCCAGGCTCCCACACCTCTCCAGGTTGGCCTGCCTTCTAGGCCATGAATATGGCCTTGTCCATTGTGGACTCAGTCTATACCATCTTTTTCGGGCTAAAATCCCAGCCCTTACCCTCACCCAGAGCTACCTCCAGCCTCTGCCCTGGGACAGAGGGCACCGAAGCCTCAGGATACTACAATGGTAGTTATGTCCTCTTCAGATACCACTCCAGCACATCTCACTGAAGAGGTTCCCCTGAAGAGAAAGTGCAAGAGGAAGCACTTGGACTCCACTGAAGAGTCTTACACAGAAGATACCGATTTCAGTGAAGGAGAAGGGTCCCCAAGGTCACCCATCGAAGGTGTCTCATTTGGAGATATTTTAGAACTCCTAAAGCAAAGGTGAGGCTGGACTTCCCATCAGCCTTCCTCTTGAGTAATCTGTATACCTGCAGGCCTTCCGTGCCTGACCTTCTACCTTTTGGCCCTTTCTGCCTGCTGACGATTTGAGTGCTCAATAGGCTTGGAAGATTCCCGATTCCATCAAGCCAATCCCCAAGAGACAAAATCGTATTTTATGACCTCCGGAGGATCAGCAGCATTTGTCAAAAGGTATTCCAGTAAATACCATGGTGGTTGCAGCTACCACTAGAAAGGAACTTGCAGACAAGAGTCCTACTATCTATCCTGCTAACAATGAGTCCAGGACGATGGATGGATTTGGGAAGTGCATATATGCTTCATCGACCTTTGCATTTAGGTCCTTGGAACTGTAAGGCCCACTTTACCAGACTCTGAGACCTAAAAAGCAACTGTCAGGTACTCTGATGGTAGCCATAGCTGAAGGAGTGCAGGACAAAGTAGCTTCACAGCTGGCAACCCTTGAGTCAATATGTCATTCGTCGATTAAGCTTGTTGCGCACACAGCTGAGGGGGCAACTAGGGCAGCAGATTTTGGAGTAGCCATCAGTAGAAATACCTGGATGCTCTTATGTGAGTTTGTGGACCCATTTGTCTTCTTTCGTCAGTACTCCTTTTGAAAAATTATCCCTTTTTGGCCCCAAAGTTAGAGACCCTCGCCAGATGTGAGAAAGATGGAAAGACCCTTTCTGACGTGGGAGTATGGTTTTCCTTTTCTCAACGGCCTTAGTTTGGGAACCAGAGAAATGGGAAGCTGTGGTTCATAAAGGCCTGAGGGCCTTTCCAAGACTCTTGTGGTAACTACTCTCCCCAGGGCAGAGGGGGGAGGTACAGTGGAAGATGCCATCCAGTGCTTCTGAATGGAGGCTAGATTGCTATCCTCTGGAGGCAGTCGGGTGATGACTCTCCCTGCACCTCCCTGCCTGGCTGACGATAACCAACGACAGTTGGGTGCAGAGTATCATAAGCAGAGGTTACAATATTCCCTTTTCAAATCATCCCAATCAACCAAAGAGATCCCAGACATTCCTTCCAGTCACAGAGATGCAGCAGTTTTAGAAATGTAAAAAGTGCTCAATGAGAGAGTTATCCAGACAGTCCCAGCAGACGAGATAGGATCCGGAGTTTACTCAAGATTCTTTTTAGTGCCAAAGAAGACAGAGGACTGGAGAGCAATCGTGGAATCTGTGTTGAACAAGTCGGTTCAACAAACCAAATTCCGGATGGTCACGGTTCAGTCTATACTTCGTTTTCAGGAAAAGATGATCGGGTGTGCTCAGTAGATCAAGATGCATGTTATCAGATAAAAATAGACAAACTCCAGAATATTTCTGTGTTTCTGGCTGGAAACCAATCATCAGTTCAGAGCCGTGCTCTTTGATCTTACCACAGCTCCCTGGGTGTTCACCAAATGCTTGGCAGTGGTAACAGCTCACTTCAGACTGCAAGGATTTTGGGTGTTTCCTTACCTAGATGACTGGCTCAATACTGCAGCCACCAAGCACCTGCTACTGCAGGGAAGGGATTACTGCTCTTCAAACTTGCTCTTTGATGGGGATCACAGTAAACTACGAAAAATCCCATCTGGAGCCAACTCAGCATTTAGCGTTCATAGGAGCAGTGTTGGACACAAGCACCTGCATCACTTCTTTTCCTCAAGAAAGACTTGAGAGAATAAAATTCTTCGTCAGCCAGATTTCTTTGCATCAGAACAGTGACTGCAAGACTATTGTTACAGGCTGTAGGATCTGTGGAGGCCACCATCACTTTAGTTCCCCTTGAGAGGTTCCATATGAGAATTCTGTAATGGGTCTTAGTGTCACAATGGTCATACCTGAATCATCCTGTGTCTCGTCAAGTACTGATCACCAATTTTTGCAAGAAGGACTTGAGTTGGTGGCCTCATTCCAATGAGATTCTAGTTGGAAAGCATACTTTGCAATGTGGATTTGATTCTTTAGAGGCCTCCTGCAGGGCCGCAGTTACAGGTTCTCTAATTAGGAGGCATGCTTGGTTAAAGGAACAAAATCTGCCTGATCATGTTAAAGTCAAATTATTAGATGCACCTTTACAGCATGATACTTTGTTTGGTGGTAAGGCAGAAGAGGTATTAAAGAAAATGGAGGACAAAGCTAAATCTATGCAAACGGTCAAAGATTTTTTACAAGTACAGCCACCTAGGTTTAGTAGACACTGACCAACAAAGAATTGGTCCTTTCCTGTGTCAGACAGACCTTTGGCTTATCTACTGCGCCCAGGGTCTTTACAAATTGCCTGGCACCAGTAATTGCATTCTGTAGACAGAGGAATGCAAATATGTCCTTACTTGGATGACTGTCTAATTCAAGCAGAGAACAAGGACATTCTTCTACAGCATCTGGCATTTGTGAAAAGACTTCTAACATGCCTAGGGTACACAGTCAACGAAAAGAAATAAAAACTAGTACCCTCTCAAGAGAATATTTCTGGGTGCAAGCTTAAATACAACTGCCCAGATGGCTTATGCTTATTTCATGCCAGACAAACAAAGGCAACTGACTATTTCAAAATGTTGGCAACGAAGGCCCAGTTATCTGCAAGAAAAATTCTGCAGGCTTTGGGCTTCATGGCATCCTGCATCCTACTAATTCCATATGCAAGACTGCATATGAGGAAACTTCAATGGTACCTAAAATTGTTTGGACCCAACATTGCCACAGCCTGGAAACTATGATTACTGTCATTCCCTGCCTGCAACAGGAGTTTCGATGGTGGGCAAAGGCTTGTCACCAAAACAAGGGACAGCCATTCACATTACCCCCAGCCAGGCAGACACTAACAACGGATGTATCAGATTATGCCTGGGGGGCCCACATGGCAGGAAGATGCATTCAGGGCACATGGACCTCAAACCAAATGCATCTACATGTCAATCAAAAAGAAATGCTAGCAGTTCAAAATGCCCTGACAGCCTTCAAGGACCTACTTCGTCCAGGACAACTATTGATAAAGACAGACAACACTACGGTCATGTGGTATATAAACAAGCAAGGGGGCACACATTCTTACCCCCTTTGCAGACTAGTCATGACTTTGTGGGACACAGCATTGACTTACCAAGTACATCTGCAAGCACAATTCCTGCCAGGAAGGAAAAATACTCTGGCAGACTAACTAAGCAGAAACCTAATGGATCCTCATGAGTGGAACATGGACTCACAAGTCTTCACCATGATAACAAGAAAATGGGGATGCCCGGACATAGATCTATTTGCCTCCCCTCACAACTACCAACTAAAAAGATTGTGCACAAGGATTTATCATAGACAAGCATGGAACGTGGACACCCTATCCTTCAGCTGGAAAAACCTATCAGTATATGCATCTCCACCTCTGCCTCTCCTCCCCAAGGTACTCCTAAAGGTCAGACAGGAGAAGCCAAGGATGATATTGATTGCCCCAGACTGGCCCCGCCAGCACCGGTATCCAATACGAAGGAGCTTGTCTCAATGCCCAGCTTGGACCTTACCTCAAATACCTCGGCTACTGTCCCAGCAAAACAGTCAGATCCTACACAAGCCAACTTAGAACTTTAAACCTGACAGCATGGCTAATAATGTAGTCATACAAAATGCACCTCTCAGTAAAGCTGTGATGGATGTCATTTTGGAAGCCAGAAGGCCTAGTACTAGAAAATCTTATGCTGGAAAATGGAAGAGATTATTTGCTTGGAACCAGGCACAAGGAACTGATACAGCTGTGCCAAATATTCCTCAGATTTTGCAATACTTAACTGAGATGCTGGACAAAGGTCTATCTTTTTCATTTATTAAAATTCATGCCTCTGCCATTTCGGCTCATTACAATGTAGAGCCCCTATCTTTTCTCATCCCTTATTAAAGCAGTACCTCATAGGAGCCAAAAATTTAAGACCTCCAAGGAGATCACCAATGCCTGCATGTGACCTCGACTATGTCTTGGAAAAACTCACCCTGCCTCCTTTTGAGTCAGCGGTTACTGTTAATATAAAGTTTTTATCTTGGAAAACAGCTCTGCTCCTAGCAATAACTTCTGCAAAGTGAGTTTCAAAGCTACAGGCACTCATGGCTGTGGAACCTTTTATCCAGACAGGGTCTCTCTGAGGACAAACCCAACATTTATGCCTAAGGTGGCGTCCAGTGTGGCTCTCAACCAAACTATTCACCTGCCAACCTTTTACCCAAATCCACAGAACAAGGGGGATAGAATTCTGCATTCTTTGGACGTACACAGACAGCTTAGATTCTACTTGGACATAACTAAAGTTTTCAGAAAGACAGAGCAATTACTAGTGGCATATGCTGCAGCATCTCAAGGAAAGGCTATCTCAAAGTGAATAGGCCACTGCATCCGTTTCTGCTATGTGTACATCATGGCAAGCCAGTACTTAAGGGCATTAAGCCACACTCGACCAGAGCTGCAGCCACTTCAGCAGCCTTTCTCAGGGGTGTACCTACCAAGGTCATTTTAGAGGCTGCTACTTGGAGTTCAGTGCACACCTTTACAAAGCACTATCTGCCATTCTACTGTAAATCTAGGGCAGGCTTTGCCACTGCAGTTCTGCAGGGCCTCTTAGCCGCTCCTAATGCTGTTTAGCTTCAGCCTCCCAACCTTAGCTTTGGGGCTCTACCCAAATGTAATGACTGCAACAGTGAAACACGAAGAACATAGTACAGTTGTGTACGCTTACCATAAATGTAGATGTTTGAGTGTATTCACTGTGGCATTCCAGGTTACCCACCCGCCATTCCCCCTTTTCTTCTGATGGAACCTATCTTTTCTTCTCTGATTTATACAACCTGTGTGGTGTATTTGCTTGTGGATGAAGATAAAGTTTATATTGCTGCATGTAATTTTATATATAGTTATAAATTCTGGCGACCCTTTTAAGGGGCACCTGACATCTGGGGCAAGAAAAAATAAAGAAAATGGCGTTGGCCGCATCTTTTATACCCCTGACGTCAGGGAAGGGGCGACAGCAGCCGACGCAGGACCCAAGTCTTTGGAATTCAGGCTGGCTGAGGGCAACCTGCCAGCAGGATTACCCTAAATGTAATGACTGCAACAGTGAATACACTTGAACATCTACATTTATGGTAAGTGTACACAACTGTACTTTTTCTTTCCCAAATTTTCCAATACATTTACTAGATGTGCATTTTTACTTTCACAGGACAAAAGAATTCAGAAAATCAGATCAGTTGTTACCTTTTCTTCATTTGCATTGGGGAAACCAGTTTCTAAAGTAACTTTGGCTAGATGGCTAAGCAGACTGTATTATCTTTGTGTATGACGAAAGAATGACACTGCAAAGGCCTCTTAAACCACATTCTACTAGAGTGGTAGCCACATCTGCAGTTTTCCATTCTACAGATTTTATAAATATTTGTGCAGCGGCTACATGCATCTACACATTCATTTATTCCTCATTACGAACTGGATCTGGTCTCTAAGGGGCAAGCATCCTTTGATTTGATGGGCCTCATGAATATTCTCCGTCTCTGTCCCGCTGTCAAGGATTAAGAGAAGATTTGCAACATTAGATAAAGAAGTTATGTCTTGCCATAACGTTCCATTTGTGTTGTCAATCTTCACTTATCCTAGACATACCCATCCTCTTTCCCCTAGCCCTTCGACTTCTTGGTGGATCGGATCATTTCCCAAGATTGGGTTTTCTATTAATGATGTAGGTAAGGTCTCTCTTCTGCTATTTCATGTCTGTCACTATTGTATGCAAACTCGATCTGAGGTATTCTTGTGAGAAGCATTATGGTTAGAGCTTAGCTTGAGTCTTTGGAGGGCGCAAGCTGAGAAAAATGGTCGCGTCTGTTCCGAGGTTCAGAACCGAACCTACTGTCAAGGATAAGTGAAAATCAACAACACAGATGGAATGTTATGGTAAGAGACAACTTTTTTTCTGTGTTTCCTGTTTTTTGCTATATTTAGAAATCTTATCTACCATTGCACTTTTTTCACATTTCATTTGGCCATGCTCTGCACTCCCATCTCTGTGGATTATCTTTATTGCTGGATTAGCTAATATTTAAATAGCTTATCTTGACCTTTGATAGGGTTTTCCTACAGACAGTTTCTAGGAAAGGCTGTGAGAGTTTGACCACACATCAGTGGGGCTTGATCTGGCAGTGCTATTATCCTCTGTATAAATTTCCCTGATTGAGTGAGTAGCTGTGCTTCCAAGATATACATATCTTTTCCATGTGATATTGATTTATATCTATAAGAGAAGTGTATTCTAAATTATGGTGTCTTAAGGCTAGATCTTCAAACTCATTCCATACATTATCTGGCTATAAATTTCAGTGGTGATGTGATTCGCAGTCAGTATTTTTTTTTCTGCTTGGCGAAAGGACAACATTGTCCCTTCCTGTCCCCATTGTGTTGTGTTCAGCCAGATTGCTGTTAAGGGGAGAGCCAAATCATTCCAGGACTTTATGAATTAGAAAAGTTTGCATGCCTTGCCAGTGCCACCATAGCATCAACAAAATTGTCCGTAAGTGCCCTGCTCCAAAAAATGAAGAGAAAAGCCCCCAAGATATGAAGATTCCCGAGGGGTTGATGACATATCTGTTGGGTCCAAAGGCCACCGTAGGCTCTGAGGACATTGGGTTCATTGACACAGTTTTGCATCTCCTGACTTTGATTCTTTCTTGGACTAGGGGCTGCTGTAGTGCACCTTAGGAGGTTGTCATGCACTCAGTCACTTTCTTCCAAGCTGAAATTCTGCATCATTCAGGCTATATGGACACCTCTGTGTGAGCTTCTGATTTGGTTACCCATATCTTGATAATCAAAGACAAGTGGTACTCTCTTGGATCTGCTACATAAGGTTATCTGCAGTGCTGAAATAGAAATTGATACCCATTTTGCGACCAGGTTGCTCTGCTTAAAGAAGCCCATAACACCCAAACTGGGGCCAAGGTACCCATTTTTGTAACGGGCCAGTTTTTCTCAGCCTGAACAGTGTGGCACTCCTCCCCTCCAAGGTTCCTTCTCAAGACTTGATAAAGCTGACTCAGGACTTTGTAGTTTTCTGTGAAAAGTCTTTGGGCATCATTGCAGTAGTCAACAATGTCAGGGGATCTTACCTTAAAAAGAAAGAGGGGAATACCTCTGACCTGCAAACAGATAAAGTGGTCTGTGTTCACTATATTTTCCCCTCTTTTCTTTGAGGAAGATGCTGAAGACACCCTGTCCTCCGCCTCTTCACAGGAAGATTTCTTATTTGCAAGACACCCTTAATAGGATAAAGGATTTCTTAAAATATGAATCTTAAGATTGTTCTAATGCACAGACAGGATATGGAGAGCCAAAACCCTCAGCTATTTCTTCACTATTCAAAACTCTGGATATTGCATTCAGTAGTACATCTTTGTGGCCAACCTTTCTAATCCCCATCTCCCAAGAAGCCCATTCATTTGTACAGAGTTTATAGATTTCTGTAAGTACTTATATAGTTATTCAGTTGCTAATCTACTTGTGGTGCCTATGGATTCCAGCAAGGAACCTTGTGGTCCTTCAGCCAAGGATCCTGTTTTCAATGTCAGGTTAAGTAAAATACTTGTCTGATTTGTGATGAGTCTATATTTCCACCACTTTGTCCTTCAGGGTTTTGAATTGTTAAACCTGTGATAGTAACAGTGATCTGTCCTGTCCCTGTGATTCTATATTTCTACCACTTTGTCCTTCAGGGTTTTGAATCGTTAAACCTGTGATGGTGTCAGTGAACTGTCATGTCCCAACTGAAGGACAAAGTTGAGGAAGTAGATAAGTCATAGATGCAGCTGCATAAGCCTGGCAGTTTATTGGGTTAGCAAGCATGCTCTGAAGTGTGGCTGTTATGTAGTAGATGATCTTGTGGGGTGGCAGTAAACATGTCTAGTTATCAGGTGACATGCCTGGCTGAAGACCCAGTCCTTCTCAGATCATATAAAAGCACAACTCAGTTCCCCATTAGAAAATATGCTATTTTGTCCCCTTCTGAAAAGGTAGTTAAGCTGGGAGGAAAAGGGAAGACAATAATTCTGTGCAACATCTATTTCATTCCTATGCCAACTAGTCAAAACTACTAAGAGCTGGCAGTTTCACTGGGGGTATGAAAGCCAAAGGGGAAGAAAAGCAATTTTAAGGGTAGAAGGTAAACTGGTCAAAGGGGCAAATGTGAGGTCCGGAGGACTGAGACTCTACAGGAAAACTATTGTTGAACAGAGCTCTTCCCTCCCCAAACCCACTTCCACTACCCATCCTGTCCTAAAAATAGGAGCTTGTTTGGGGCTTTCTAAAAGAGTGGGAGAAAAATCACTTGGGACAAGGACCAGACTCAGGTTTTTAAAAAGACCAAGGTTCTGTGGTATTCCTCAAGTACCTAGAGACCTAAAGGCACCTTATCAAGTCCACACTTCTACACAGAATTTGAGAAAAAGGGGCTGTAGAAGAGGTACAAAAACAGGAAGAGAGGATTTGTCAAGACTGCCAGGGAGGCAAATCTTGTACTTTTAAATGCTTAACGAGTTAAAGTACCCAAATTAAAAAATGCTAATCTTACAAGCCATACTACCTCATGGTTATTCTATGGCCAAAAGATGCCAAACAAATTCCATCTAATATCAGCCAGGTTCCCAAAGTGTGGGTTCTGTCTAGCCAGAAAACTTCAACATACTTTTTTTAAACCGTGATGGTGGCATACCCTTTAAGAAGGACCATGCGTGCATTGTATGCAGACATACCAACGTGGATATAAACCCATTCTGCACTCGCCTGGAATTTAAACTAGCCGTTCAGTTTATAGAGAAGGTAAGGGTGTCTGTGTATAATTTAAACTAGTGATTCTGTTTGTTTCTGTGTAGAAGAGAAAGTCTGTGTGTATGTAATTAAAGCTAGTCGTTCTGCTTGTATAAGAGTGTGTGTGTATTGCTGTATGACAGAGGTTTGTTTGTGTGTATTGCTGTGTGAGAGATTAGGTGTGTGTATGTGTGAGATATCAGAGAGAAAATAGGGGTGGGTGCGCGAGAGCAGAGAGAAGGTAGGCATGTGTGCGTGTGTAGCATACCTCTGAACTGTCCAGCTTTAGCCTCATAGTTTTGGTCTGTTTTTCATCAAATTTGTGGTTTTGTGGCAAATCACAGAGGACTGAAGTCACTAAATAATGTGTGTGTGTGTGTGTGTGTGTGTGTATGTATGTATGTATATATATATCTCCAAATAGTAAAAGGTGTACCAAACCAAATACAGGTCCGTAAAAGCGCCAAAGTTTAGTGAATGCAAGTACAAGGTACTTTCACAGAGAAGTCTGTTTCATCAGGCAAAAACAGTTCAACTGAATTCTGAAAACATTTTATACAAAATCACATGATAGTAAAACAATTAGTAAAACAATTTAACAAGACTTTAATAAAACAAAGCATTACAAACTGCCTTCATCTAACACTGTTGTGTAAATAGTTAAGTTCTGGTTTCAAAGAAAAAACTTCATTGACACCAGGGTTCTGATGTGCTTTAAAGTACGAAATCCATTTCTTTTCTTTCTATGATGATTTTAACGTCACCTCCTCTAATAAGGGAAACATTTGCAAGTATGAAAACTTGAAAGTGTGTGTACATCAGTAGTAGATGTGTGTGTTTAAAGAATTGGTCAAGACCTTCCTTTTAATTTCTGAAAGATGGTTACCAATATGTTTTTTAAAAGTCTGGTTGGTCTTGCCAATATAAAATGACTCGTATTGTTCACAACGTGCCACGTATACTAAGAGTGCTACAACAATTTCCATATATATTAATTTCAAATATACAGATGCCTTACAGTAGATATATCGGTTGCATTTATAGGTGTCTCTAGCTTTAAGCTTAATATGTTTATAAGCTGGTTATTCTTTATAACATAACTTATTTTTTTAAAGTAGAGCATCTTCGATAGCTAAATGATGTTTTTTGAGAGATATCTAATAACTCTGGTACAAAAGAGAGCAAGGCCCAATGCTTAATAATGCTTTTTATCAAAGTTAAGGATATATTGACATCCACTGGATCAAGTTTGTTCTTTACTTCATTTATCTTGTTTATTTCTAGTGGAAAAAACTGGAGGATATATATTATCCCTGTGAGTTAGAATATCATCTCTAACATCATAGGCTTTATTGATGTTACAGCCTCTATTTCTAAAATCTTGAGCCATGTCATTTAACTGTTTAGCCACTATAGTGGACTGTGTATTAAGTCTGCTTAGTCGTGCCATTTGTTTTTTTTATAATATTAAATATATGTGGGGGGTGAATGCTGTCTCGTGCTAAATAAGTGCATTTTTAACGTCTTTTCTATGAAGTGTAGTTTCTATCTGCCCATTTGAATTCTTTGTTAAATGAATATCTAAGAAATTAGCTTGTCTATAATGCACAATTTTCTTAAACCTTAGAAAAGTAGTATTGTGTAAATAAACTCATTTAAGTTATTCACTGTTCCTTCCCATAAAAGAAAAATGTCCACAAAACATTTATAGAATACAACACTTTTCGTCATCCAGTGTACTTTGAGCCAATATAAATTCTTCTTCCCAACAATTCATAACTATGTTGATATAGGTATTCGTTATGGGGTGCCGATGGCAACCCCGAAGATAGTCTGTAGTATTTATCCTGAAATAAGAATACATTGATGTTCTGTAGTCCTATCTCGCCTTCATTCTTACACTTGGGATCGGAGCTGAACCTCAGCTCCGACTCTGCCAAACTGTAGCTCAAAAACGTCTGGTTGGCTCGTGGCTAGGAGGTATCCCATCATGCATCACTAACATTCCTCAGATCTCATTTGCTGCTTGTTCGGCTCAGAAGTGATTCTTCTTGGCCGTGGCTAAGTGATATTTTTCAATATTTTTTGACTTGTCGTCGGATAATATAATCTTGTTTTGGTAGCTTAGTGTGTCTATTGCAGTCCTTGTATGTTCAGACTATTTGCTGCTTGATGATCATCGTGTTTCACTGTTGCAGTCATTACACTTGGGTTATCCTGCTGGCAGGCTACCCGCAGTCGGCCTGAATTCCAAAGTCTTAGTCCGGTGTCAGTTGCAGTCGCCTCTTCCCTGATGTCCGTGCGCCAGGGGTATAAAAGATGCAGCTGACGCCATTTTCTTCAGTGTCTTTTGCCGCGCGGTGCCCGAAGCAAAAGCACTTCATAAGTGCTGGTTGGCTGATTCCTGAGATTTTCGAATTTGAATTTCAGATCCGAAGTCTTCATTAAAGCTAAGTACCCCATTGGGGAAACTTTTTTCTTGCTCCAGACCGATGTCAGAAAAAGTTAACAATTGTATTTCTTGTGGGAAGCAAATACCTCATAAGGATTTTTACTCTTATTGTATTCCTTACCTAGGCCCTGACCATGACGTTGCTTGTTGTCAGTTGTCACACTATTAAGCGTCGGTACGATTTTGCCCTTCATTACTTCGGCCGAAGATTCAATTATACAATGCCGGCGGAACAGCCGACGACCGGAGTTTATAAAAAACACAAGGGTAAAGACAAGGACAGGCATCCGAGGTCCAAAACCGACGATGAGGCTTCCGCTAAGCCAGTCGTCTGTTCTCAGTGAGGCGCTTTTGCAGCCCCTTACACCCGCTACCTCAGAGCCACAGGCTGCTTCCGACTCCCTCGTGGAGCCGACTAGGCCTCTGGAAACTCAAGGTATTGGATCCTCGGAAACGAATCCCTCACATGGGTCCAGAGCCACTGTGCAGGCATCAGCTTCTGTGAGTATTTTCAGACCTACACAGTTATATGTAAAGCCATCTTCAGCTTCAAAGCCAAAGACTAAAGCAGCTCTAAAGACAAAGAAGCAAGTTCAGCATTCTCCAGCACAGACCTTCATGCCTAAAATACAGATGCTTAAAATGGCCGAAGACCTTATTACTTTGATCAGGGGTTCCCATCCCCCTCCTGATAAGAGGCCTAGGCAAGAGACAGAATATGAATCTTCAGATCAGGTTTCCATTTCCTCAGATTCCTTCTCTGATCAGGAATACTCCCTTCTTCCCTATGAGGATTCTGATGCTGAAGAATCTATTCCTTCAGCTTCTCCTCCTGAAGATTACTCCATTGGGGAAACCCTGCATACTATGAGGAAGCACTTTCATTGGGAGAGCCAGGATTATTCAGAATCTAAGAAAAGGCTTAGAGATTTTCTTTTACTTCCTCAGCACAGGCCCTTTGCTATTACCCCTGTTCTGGACATTGTAGATGATGCTTTTTCAGAGTTCGGCCTGTCTCCAGACTCTATACCCCCTGCACCTGTTAAGCTAGACAGATACTACAGGGTCCCAGACTCCCATAAATTTCTATACAAAAAATCCTGCTGCTGACCCAGAAACCATATCTCAGGGTCCTGAGGGAACCAAGGCTTCCACTGCTAAAAACCATGTTCCTTCTGATAGAGATTCAAGGGCACTGGATAGATGGGGGAAAAAAAGTTTACACTTCTGCTACTTTGGCTGCAAGGGCTTTAAATTGTCAATTTCATATGCTTAAATATCAGCAGTACTTAATGTCACTGTTAAGACAGAAAATGTTGACTAACTCAATGTCCAGAAAACAAGGAAATGCAGGATTTATTGCATGCAGCTGAACAAGTGGGGAAACATACTTTGCAAATGTGGTTTTGATTCTTTGGAGGCCTCTTGTAGGGCTGCTGTAACTGGTTCTCTGATTAGGAGACATGCTTGGTTAAAGGAACAGAATCTGCCTGATCACGTTAAAGCAAAATTATTAGATGCTCCATTACAGCATGATACTTTGGTGTTAAGGCAGAAGAGGTGTTGAAGAAAATGGTGGATAAAGCAAAATCTATGCAGACAGTTAAGGATTTCTTACGGGTACAGCCACCCAGATTTAGCAGGAACTGGCCTTCAAAAAATTGGTCCTTTCCAGTATCAGGCCACAAAGAGGCAGATGCAGACGCCCTAGAGGCAGATCCCAGCCCCAAGTCTCATACAGGCCTAAACAATGGGATGCTTCTACCTTCAAGAGCGGAGAAGACAAATCTCAATCTCATAGGAAGCGGTCCCAATGACTTTCCTCTACCAGTACCAAGCACTTATGTTTTGCAGGCCCCCTTAGGGGGAAAACTAGCACTTTTTTCACAAACCTGGCACATGATCACCCAGGACAAATGGGTCTTGAATATAGTGTCTCAGGGTTACAGGTTCCACTTTCACACTCTGCCAAAGGCAAAAGGCATGCCAGACCTGCCACACAATCAAAGGGCAGAGGCACAAAAGCAAATTTCATCCCTCATGGACATGAGGGCCATTCAGCGAGTACTACTACAGGAGCAGGGACAAGGATTTTACTCACTACTTTTCTTGGTACCCAGAAAGGACAAAGCCTGGAGATCAATACTGGACCTGTCTATTCTAAACACTTTTCTGGACGTTCCAAAATTCAAAATGTTGACTCTGCAGCAGCTTCTGCCCATGCTGAGCAAGAAGGCTTGGCTAGTAACCTCGAACCTAAAAGAGGCATACTGCATATCCCAATCAGACAATCTTGCAGAAGATACCTCAGATTCATAGCTGGCTGAATGCACTACCAATTCTCTGCACTGACCTTTGGCTTATCTACTGCGCCCAGGGTCTTCACAAAACGCCTGGCACAAGTAATTGCATTTGCAGACAAAGAGGAATTCAAATATATCCCTACTTAGACGACTGACTTATTCATGCAGAGAACAAGGACATTCTACTAAAGCATCTGGCGTTTGTAAAAAGATTGTTAATTTGCCCTAGTGTACACAGTAAATGAAAAGAAATCAAAACTAGTATCCTCCTCTCGAGATAATATTCCTGGGTGCAAGCTTAAATACAACTGCCCAGATGGCGTATCTCACACCAAACAAACAAAGACAACTGACTTCTTACTTTGAAATGTTGGCAACAAAAACCCAGTTACCTGCAAGAAAAAGTCTGCAGGCTTTGGGCTTCGTGGCATCCTGCATTCTGTTAATTCCATATGCAAGACTGCATATGAGGAAACTATAATGGTATCTAAAAAAGTGTTTAGACTCAACATTGCCAAAGCTTGGAAAAAAATAATTACCCTCATTCCCCTGCCTGCAGCATGAGTTTCGATGGTGGAAACAGGCCTGTGACCACAACAAGGGACAGCCTTTCACTCTACCCACTGCCAGGCAGACAATAACAACAGATGCATCAGATTATGCCTGGGGGGCACACCTGGCGGGAAAATGTATTCAGGGCACATTGCCCACAAGCCAAATGCATCTTCATATCAATCTAAAAGAAATGCTGGCTGTCCAGAATGCCCTGACAGCTTTCAAGGATCTGCTTCATCCAGGACAATTGCTGATAAAGACAGACAACACTACAGTCATGTGGTACATAAACAAGCAGGGAGGCACGCATTCCTACCCCCTCTGCAGATGAGCCATGATTTTGTGGAACACAGCATTGACTTATCAAGTGCACCTGCAAGCACAATTCCTGCCAGGAAAGACAAATACTCTGGCAGACGAACTAAGCAGAAACCTCATGGATCCTCACGAGTGGAAACTAGATCCACAAATCTTCAGCATAATAACAAGGAAATGGGGATGCCCAGACATAGATCTGTTTGCCTCCCCTCACAACTGCCAACTACAGAGATTTTGTACAAGAACTTACCACAAGCTAGCATGGAAAGTGGATGCTCTATCATTCAGCTGGAAAACCCTTGCAGTATATGCCTTTCCTCCACTATCTCCCCCCCCCCCCAAGGTACTCCTAAAGGTCAGACAAGAGAAGCCAAAAATTATCCTGATTGCCCCAGACTAGCCATGCCAGCACTGGTACCCAATCCTAAAGAGCTTGTCTCAAGGCCCAGCCTGGACATTACCTCAAATTCCTCATTTATTGACCCAACAAAACAATCTGATACTGCACAGCCAAATCAGAACCCTAAATCTGGCTGCATGGCGGATAATATAACCATTCAGAACACACCTCTCTCCAAAGCAGTTATGGATGTTATTCTGGAGGCCAGGAGGCCCAGCACCAGAAAATCATATGCAGAAAAGTGGAAGAGATTCTGTGCTTGGAACCAGGCACAAGGAATTGACATGCTTGTGCCAAATATTCCTCAGATTTTACAATACCAAACTGAGATGCTGGACAAAGGCCTATCCCTTTCATCTATTAAGATCCATGCCTCTGCCATTTCAGCTCATTACAATTTGGACCCACCTATTTTTTCACATCCACTACTAAGGCAGTACCTCAGAGGGGCCAAAAACATAAGACCCCCAAGAAGAGCACCAATACCTGCATGGGACCTCAACTTTGTCTTGGAAAAACTCATGCTGCCTCCTTTTGAGCCAGCCAATACAGCTGAAATAAAATTCTTATTATGGAAAGCAGCTCTGCTCCTAGCAATAACTTCAGCAAGAAGAGTCTCAGAGTTACAGGCACTAATGGCAGTTGAACCTTTCATAATTTTCCATCCAGACAGGGTTTCTCTGAGGACAAACCCAGCATTTATGCCTACGGTAGTGTCCAGTGTGGCTCTTAATCAAACAATTCACTTGCCTACCTTTTATCCAAACCCACAGAATAAAGGGGAGAGACTTCTACATTCTTTGGACATACACAGACAGCTACGCTTCTACTTGGACAAACCTAAAGCTTTCAGAAAGTGTGAGCAACTCTTAGTGGCATATGCTGCAGTATCTCAAGGAAAAGCTATCTTAAAGCAGACTATTTCCAAATGGATAGCCAACTGCATTTGTTTCTGCTATTCTCAACATGTCAAATCAATGCATAAGGTCATCAGGCCACATTCAACCAGAGCAGCAGCTACTTCAGCAGCCTTCCTCAGAGGAGTACCAACCAAGGACATTTTGGAGGCTGCAACTTGGACTTCAGTGCACACTTTTACAAAACACTACCACTTACCTCTTTACTCTAAATCCAGAGCAGGCTTCACCACTGCAGTTCTGCAGGGCCTCATAGCCTCTCCTAATTCTATTTAGGCCCAGCCACCCAACCTCAGCTTTGGGATTCAACCCAAGTGTAATGACTGCAACAGTGAAACACGATGAACATAGTACAGTTGTGTACCTACCATAAATGTAGATGTTCAAGTGTATTCACTGTTGCAGTCCAGGTTACAATCCCACCATCCCCCTTTCTTTGCTGGGACTTATCTGTACTTTTCCATTCTTTACAACCTATATGGTGTATTTGCTTATAGATGAAGATTGTTTTATTTTACTGCATGCTCTTTTATTGGCATAATTTCTTAGCCTACCCTTCGGGGGCACCTGACATCTTGGGAAAGAAAAACTGAAGAAAATTGCGTCGGCTGCATCTTTTATTCCCCTGGCGCACTGACGTCCGGGAAGACGTGACAGCAACAGATGCCGGACCAAGACTTTGGAATTCAGGCCAACTGCGGGTAGCCTGCCAGCAGGAATAACCCAAGTGTAATGACTGCAACATGAATACACTCGAACATCTACATTTATGGTAGGTACACAACTGTACTTTTTTCTCTGTGTACTTCTTGTACGTTGTTTGGCCGTTCTTTGTTGACCCTTTTTGTATCCCTACATCGCTATCTCCTGTGCTGCTGTTTTTTTCTTTCTCTTTCCTCCTTGGGCTAGGCCCGTTTAAGTTAGAAGACCTAGTCCTCGTTCTCTTGTTTGTCTCCTGTTGGGCTAGGCCCAATGTTCATGTTTCACTGTTGCAGTCTTTTGAGTTATCTGCTTGCAGGTAGCCCTCTGTCTGCCTGATTAACAAAGTCTTGGGTCCTTCGTTGGTTGCTGTCCCTTCTTCCATGACATCAGGTCATCGGGGGTATAAAGCATTCAGCCGATGCCATTACATCGATCTTTCTTGCTGTGCGGTGCCCAAAGCAGAAGCAGTTCGCAAGTGCCGGTCGGCCAACTCCTGAAATTTTCGTTTTCGAGTTTCAGAACCGAAGTCTTCAACTAAAGCTAAGTACCCCATGGGGGAAACTTTTTCTTGCTCCTTACCGATGTCAGTAAAAGTTAATTGCAGTACTTGTGGAAAGCAAAAGCTCATAAAGATTTTCATTCGTACTGTATTCCTTGCCTAGGCCCTGACCACGACGTACCTTGCTGTCGGTTTTGTGCTTTTTTTAATCCGCGCACTATCTCGTCATCTGTATATTTTCACCTCTAAATACTTCGGTTCTGAGTTTAATTATCCAAAAATGTCGTTGGTTAGCCATCCGACTACCGGGATTCCAAAGTGTCTACTGAGACCCATTCGGAGTCCGGTATGCTGCGAGATACTTCAACTATGGAATCTGTGGAGGTCTCTACTTTGGATGGGTCCGGAGCCGCTGTGCAGGCACCGGCTTCTGAGGGTGAATTCAGGCCTACATACTTATTAAATCAACGCCTCCTTCATTACTAAGGCCTAAATCTTGATCCATGTCTAAAAAAACAACGCTCAGGCCTTTATGCCTAAAAAACAAATTATAAAAATGGCTGAAGATCTAATAACTTTAATCACGGGTAGCCAACCCCCCCCCCCCCCCCAAGAGGCCTAGGGCTGAGCTTGATTATGATTCTTCTGATCAGGATTCTGTTTTTTCTGACTCTTCTGATGACCTGGATTTGTCCTTACTTATGAGGATTCTGATGCGGAGGACTCTATTCCCTCTGCTTCCCCTCCTGAGGATTTTTCTTTGGGGAAACCTTAAATATACCCTAAGGCAACATTTTCACTGGCAAAAACAGGAATTTTCTGATTCAAAAAAGAGGCTTAGGGATTTCCTTCTCCTACCTCTTAGGCTATTCCTCCTGTACTAGACTATGTTGATGATGCTTTCTCGGAAACCAGTTTGGTCCTCTGATTCCCTGCCTCCTGCTCACAGTAAACCTGACAGATACTACAGGGTCCCTGAGTTCCACAAGTTCCTTTTCAGAAATCCTATTGCGGATCCAGAGACTATTTTACAGGGGCCCAAGGGCATTAAGGCTTCTACTGTTAAAATTCTACCCCTTCTGATAGAGACTCCAGGGCTCTGGATAGATGGGGTAAAACAGTTTATATTTCAGCAACCTTGGCAGTTAGAGCTTTAGACTGCCAATTTCATATGTTAAAATATCAGCAAAATATTATTGGACTACATAAACAGAAAATGATGTTGATTCCTGACTGTGTGGAAAATAAAGACTTGCAGTATTTAATGCATTCTGCTGAACAAGTTGGAAAACATACTTTGCAATCTGGTTTTGATTCTTTAGAGGCCTCTTGTAGGGCTGCTGTTACTGTGTCTGTGCTTAGAAGGCATGCTTGGCTTAAGGAGCAATCTTTGCCTGATCATGTTAAAGCTAAATTGTTGGATGCTCCTTTAAATCATGACCGCCTGTTTGGCAGCAAGGCTGAAGAAGTTCTTAAAAAGATGGAAGATAAAGCTAAATCTATGCAAACTGTTGAAGAATTTTTACAAGTTCACCCTCCTAGATTTAGTAGGCACTGGCCCTCTAAGAATTGGTCCTTTCAAGCCCCTTCCAGGTCTTCTCAAGCCAAACCCAGACACAGCAAAAACCCCAGGTTTCAGTCCCAGGGGACACACAGGACTAAGCAGTTGGGGGCCTCCACTTCCAAATGTGGGAGCAGTAAGACTCCCCCCTATGGTAAACTGTTTCAATGATTTATTTTTTAAAATTTCCAAGCACTTGTCAACTGACTGCCCATTTGTGGGGAAAGATTGCTCTTCATGCAAAGAATTGGGAACTCATTACCCAGGACAAATGGGTTTTAAATATAGCATCCCAGGGATACAGATTTCACTTCCACATGTTGCCAACACCAAGCGGGTGGCCGGACTTGCCCCCAAATCAATGGGCAGAGGCCCAAAAACAAGTACTTTCTCTCTCAAGCATGGGGGCTATTCAACTGGTACCAGAAGAGGTAAAAGGGACAAGGTTTCTACTCAAGACTTTTCCTGGTACCCAGAAAAGACAATTCATGGCGTCATATCCTGGACCTGTCAACTCTAAACACCTTTTTGGAGATTCCAAAATTCAAGATGCTGACTTCACCAATTACTTCCTATGCTAGGCAAAGATTTCTGGTTGGCAACACTAGATTTAAAAGAAGCATACCTTGCACATCCCAATCAGGGAATCTTGCAGAAGATAACTATGCTTCAAAGCAGGCTACACGCACTATCACTTCTCTGCACTGCCCTTTGGCTTATCTACTGCACACAGGGTATTCACAAAGTGCCTAGCTCCAGTCATTGCATTTTGCAGGCAAAGAAATATTCAAATATACCCATACCTGGATGATTGTCTAATTTAGGCAGAAAGCTAGGACATACCTTTGAATCATCTGGCCTTTGTTCAAAGGGTTCTAACTTGTCTGGGGTACACCATAAACAAAAAGAAATCACACCTGGTACCCTGTCAAATTATATTCATGGGAGCAAGCTTAATACAACTTCCCAGATGGCTTACCTCACGCCAGCTAAACAAATTCATTTGACAACTTACTTCAAACAAGTGGCCACAAAAACCTTGCTATATCTGCAAGACAAATACTGTAAGCCTTTGGGTTCATGGCCTCCTGCATTTTTCTAATTCCATATGCAAGACTGCATATGAGGAAACTACAGTGGTATCTAAAAAGCCTATGGTGTCAACATTCTCAGGATCTAGAAGCAATGATTGCTATCATACCTTACCTACGCCGAGAGTTCCTTTGGTGGGCAGAGGCCTGCCACCAAAACAAGGGACTACCATTCAAGCCACCCCCTGCTGCCCAAACCCTAACAACAGATGCATCAGACTATGCATGGGGGCTCACCTGGCAGGGAAGTGCATTCAGGGCAAATGGAACCCAAGTCAAATGCACCTGCATATCAATCAAAAAGAAATGTTAGGTGTACAGAATGCTCTGACAGCCTTCAAGGACCGCATTCTTCCAGGACAACTAATGGTAAAGACGGACAACACCCCTGTTATGTGGTACATAAACAAGCAGGGGGGTACACATTCATACCCCCTCTGCAGACTTCCATGGCATTATGGAACACAGCCTTGAGCTCCCAAATGCACCTACAAGCTCAATTCCTGCCAGGAAAATCAAATACACTGGCAGACAGACTAAGCAGAAACCTCATGGGCCCACACGAGTAGAAACTGGAACAAAGGATTTTCAACATGTTGACAAGCAAATGGGGGAGCCCAGATATAGACCTCTTTGCCTCTCCCCAGAACTACCAATTGGACAAATTTTGCACAAGGACTCCCCACAAACAAGCGTGGAAAGTGGATGCGCTGTCCTTCATCTGGAAAAACTTACGGTCTTTGCCTTCCTCCCTCTGCCTCTGCTCTCCAAAGTACTACTAAAAATCAAACAGGACAAACCAAGGATGATTTTGATTGCTCCAGACTGGCCACGCCAACACTGCGCAGTGTGTCACGGTTATCCCCATGGCACGTGCCTCAGACTCCTTCACTGTTGTCTCAGCAGGAGAACCAGATTCTGCACCCTCAGCTTCTAGCACTGAACCTTGCAGCCTGGCTAATTACATAAGCTTTCCTTTACCATCCCTCAGTAAACCAGTGATAGATATCATTTTAGAGGCAAGGAGGCCTAGTACTAGAAAATCTTATGCTGAAAAATGGAAAAGGTTCTGTGCCTGGCACCAGTTTCAAGGGATGAGCACAGCAGCACCCAGTTTACCTCAGATTTTGCAATACTTAACTGAGATACTTCACAAGGGCCTGTATTTTTCCTCAATTAAAATCCACGCCTCAGCCATTTCAGCTCGTTATAACACAGAACCTCCCGTCTTCTCTCATCCACTGCTCAAGCAGTTCCTCAGAGGGTCTAAAAATTTGAGACTACCCAGGAGAGCTCCATCCCTAGCCTGGGACCTTAACTTTGTTTTGGAGAAACTCACTCTACCTCCTTTCGAGCCAGCCGCTACTGCAGACTTAAAATTTATTTCTTGGAAAATAGCTTTCCTTTTAGCAATCACTACAGCTAGAAGGGTATCTGAATTACAAGCCCTTATGGCAGTGGAGCCTTTCATCATCTTTCATGCGGACAGGGTGTCCCTCAGAACCAATCCATCCTTCATGCCCAAGGTGGTATCCAGTGTTGCTCTTAATCAGTCCATTCATTTGCCAACCTTCTTTCCCAATCCACAGAACAAAGGGGAACGGATACTGCATTCCTTAGATGTGCACAGACAACTTAGATTCTACTTGGACATGACTAAACCTCAAAGGAAATCTGAACTGCTGGTGGCATTTGCTGCAGGGGCAGAGGGGAAGGCTATTTCAAAGCAAACCATTTCTAAATGGATAGGCCATTGCATTCATTTCTGCTATAATCACCTTGGAAAACCTACCCCCCATGGGATCAGACCTCACTCCACCAGGGCAAGCATTATCATTTGCCAATTTTCTCTAAATCCATAGCTGTCTTTGCCACTGCAGGCTTGCAGGGCCTTATTGCTGGTCCTAATACTTTCTAAATTCCTCCTTTCAACCATAGCTTTGGGAATCTACCCAAATGTAATGACTGCAACAGTGAAACATGAAGAACATAGTACAGTTGTGTGCACTTACCATAAATGTAGATGTTCGAGTGTATTCACTGTTGCAGTCCTGGTTACCTTCCCTCCAGCCCCCCAACATCTTTTGGCTATACCTCTAGATGTTCTTCATCTCACATTGCTGCAGTCATAACCTGTGGGTAGTCCGCTGTCCTCGGTCGGCCCGAATACCAAAGTGTTAGGCTGGGGTCGGTCATGGTCGCTTAGATCTGACGTCAGTACGCCGTGGTACTAAAGCGCATGACCGACGCCATATCCTCAGTCTTTCTTGCCGCATGGTCCGAAGCAGAAGCAGCGTTTGCAAGTGCCATTCGGCATCCTGAAATTTTCGTATTCTGAGTTTCAGACTGAAGACCAAGTTGGGCTAAGTACCCCGTTGGGGAATATTTTTGTCTTTTCTTGCCTCAGTTAAATCCGGATGTCAGAAAAAGTAAATAATTGTATTTCTTGTGGGAAGCAGATACCTCATAGGGATTATCACTCGCTCTGTATTCCTTGCTTGGGGCCTGAGCACGACGTAGTCGGGTGTCGCTTTTGTGCTAGATTTAATAAGCGCGCCATTAAACGCAGGTTAGATTGTGCTAGACTTGTCTTCGGTAAGCGGTGTAATTACAATATGCCGTCGGATCCTCCGCCCGCTACCGCTAAGAAGCGTAAAGAAAAAACGTTAAAGTCCAAGCAGGATGAGTCGTCCGTTACGGACGCCGGTTCTTTGGAAACTACGGTGGAATCTGTGGATCCAGCCGAGGTTTCAGCTGAATCTCAGGGGGAGCCTTTAATCTTGCAGGATGTGGCCTCTCAGGAGTCGGGTCAGGCTGAGGGAGCCTCTCAGGTCTCTGTAGTCCCTTCTTTGCATAAGGTGGTTAGGCCTTCTACTTCTGTCTCTAAAGCACCTTCCAAGGTCAGGCCTGGTTTGTCTTCCACTGGTGTCAGCCCTAGTTCTGTACCTAAAAAGCATATGCTAAAGATGGCAGAGGATTTGATTACTTTAATCAGGGGTTCTATGCCTCCCCCGGATAAGAGGCCTAGGGTGGAGCCAGAGGTGGAAGGATTGGAGCATTCCTCAGATTACTCTGAGTCTTCGGCTGAGGACATTCAGGATTTTCCTCCTTATTCTGATTCAGATGCAGAGGATTCTTGTCCTTCTGCTTCCCCTCCAGAGGATTTTTCTTTTTCTGAAACCCTGCATTCCATGAGGGAGCATTTTAAGTGGGAAGGTCAGGATTTCTCAGATTCTCGAAAGAGGCTTAGGGAATTTTTATTTTTACCACCGCATAGGCCCTTGGCTATTCCCCCTGTTTTGGATGTTGTACAGGATGTTTTCTCTGAAGCTTCCCTTAATCCTGATTCTTTACCTCCTGCCCCTGTTAAACCAGACAGGTATTAGAGTGCCAGAGGCCCATAAATATTTGTATAAAAGTCCAAGAGCTGACCCGGAGACTATTAGCCAGGGACCTAAGGGTGTCAGGGCTTCTATTGTGAAGAATCCAGTTCCTCTGGATAAAGATTCTAGAGCTTTGGATAGGTGGGGTAAAAAAGTGTATACCTCTTCCACTCTAGCGATGAGGGCTTTGAATTGCCAGTTTCATATGCTGAAGTACCAGAATTTTCTATTAAGTCAGTTAAAATCTAAGGTAGATGCTTTGTCAGAGGGTATTGAGTGTAAAGAATTGCAAGATTTAGTTCATGCCTCTGATCAGGTGGGTAAGCATTCTTTGCAGTGTGGTTTTGATGCTCTTCAGGCTTCCTCCAGGGTGGCTGCCACTGGATCAGTTATTCGTAGGCACGCCTGGCTTAAGGATCAGAATTTGTCAGAGCATGTCAAAGCTCGAATTTTGAATGCTCCCCTTCAATCTGAAGTTCTGTTTGGTTCTCCTGTGGAGTCAGTTTTGAAGAAAATGGAAGACAAAGCTAAGTCCATGCAGACAGTTAAGGAATTTTTACAGGTGCAGCCCCCTAAGTTTAGCAGAAATTGGCCTGCTAAGGGATGGGCTTATCCTTCTTCTGATTTACAGTCTAGGGGCAGATCTAGACGTGGTAGGGGCAGAGCTCATGCTCAGGGTTCTTTCAGACCAAGGACGTGGAGTTCCCCTGCACAATCTTCAGGTGAGGGCAGGGGTCAGCCTTTTCGTAAACAGACCCAATGACCTGTATCTTCAGCTGCCAGATCCCTCCTGTCTGGCAGCTCCTCTGGGAGGAAAGTTGGTACTTTTCAGGCAAAATTGGCTTGTAGTCACCCAGGACAAATGGGTGTTGGACATTATAGATCGAGGCTACAAGTTTTATTTTCACACCTTGCCTCCTTTCAAAGGCATGCCAGATGTTCCTCCTCAGCAAAAGGTGGAGGCTTACAAACAGATTTCTTTACTTCTAAAAATGGGGGCTATCCAGGAGGTCCCTCCGTCAGCAGTGGGCCTAGGATTTTATTCTCGCCTGTTTCTTGTACCAAAGAAAGGAAACACTTGGAGGCCAATTCTGGATTTGTCTATTCTCAACACATACCTGGACATTCCAAAATTCAAAATGTTAACTTTGCAACAACTTCTGCCTCTACTAGGCAAAGATCACTGGATGGTAACTCTGGATCTCAAAGAGGCTTATCTGCACATTCCTATCAGGCCCAGCTGCAGGAGGTTCCTGCGTTTTCGGGCTGGGACTTTACATTATCAGTTCTCTGCATTGCCCTTTGGCTTATCTACTGCGCCCAGGGTGTTCACAAAGGTCCTGGCTCCAGTCATAGCCTTCTTAAGGATAAGGGGAATTCAAATTTATCCTTATTTGGACGATTGCCTGATTTTTGCTCAAGACAAAGTCAAGTTACTTCACCATCTACAGTATGTTATGGCAGTGTTAAGGTGCCTAGGGTATTCTGTGAACGAAACAAAGTCCAGTCTAGTACCCTCTCAGGACATGTGCTTTCTGGGTGTGAGACTGAATACAGCCTCTCAGATGGCATTTTTGACCCCGGACAAACAAAGAAATCTTACCCTTTACTTCCAAAAATTGTCTCTACGATCCAGGCTGACTGCAAGGACAGTCCTTCAAGCCTTGGGGTTCATGGCATCTTGTATTCTGGTGCTTCCCAATGCCAAACTGCATATGAGGAAGCTACAATAGTATCTCAAAAGCGTATGGACTCAACACTGCCACGATTTGGACACTGTCATTCAGATAATACCTTGCATTCAAAGGGAATTTTTGTGGTGGGCTCAGGAATGTCACCTAAACAAGGGACTCTCTGTGACCCGACCAGAGGCGAGTCAGATCTTAACGACAGATGCCTCCGACATGGCTTGGGGAGCACACCTCAATGGAAAATGGGTTCAAGACACGTGGCCTGCCAGACTTCAACATTTGCATATCAACATGAAGGAGATGTTAGCAGTCCAATTTGCATTGATGGCTTTCAAGGATCTACTTCATCCAGGACAAGTGTTGATTCAAACAGACAACACAACAGTCATGTGGTACATCAACAAGCAAGGGGGACCCATTCGTACCCTCTTTGCAGACAAGCTATGATTTTATGGGAGACTGCTCTGTTTGCACCTCACTCTTCAGGCAAGGTTTCTGCCAGGAGCACAGAACTCCTTAGCAGATGTTTTGAGCAGACAGATGGTGGATCCCCACGAGTGGAAATTGGATCCTCATGTATTTCAACAGTTGACAGTGGCTTGGGGGACTCCAGACATAGATCTGTTCGCTTCTCCACAAAATTATCAACTGCCAAAGTTTTGCACAAAGATGTTTCACCCAAAAGCTTGGAAAGTGGATGCTCTATCTTTCAGTTGGAACAACCTTCACGTCTATGCCTTTCCTCCTCTGCCTCTCCTTCCCAAGGTACTCTTGAAGGTCAGACAGGACAAGCCCTGCATGATTCTAATAGCTCCAGATTGGCCACGTCAGCACTGGTACCCTCTGCTGAGGAGTTTAGTACGGGAGCCTCCTTGGCCTTTGCCATCAATTCCACACCTTTTGTCCCAGGCAAGCAATCATTTCCTCAATGTCAGGATACAGTCCCTGCATCTGACAGCCTGGCGTATTCTGTTCTAGACCCTGGGGGGTCGCAGCTTCCTCAACAAGTTTTGAATGTCATTTTGGAGGCCAGACGGCCTAGTACAAGGAAAGTTTTTGCTGATAAATGGAGGAGATTTTTTCTTTGGAGCAAAGCAAAGAGCTTTGATGTTTCAGTGCCTAATTTGAGTGTTTCACTTCAGTATCTTACAGAATTACTAGACAAGGGTTTGTCTTTCTCCTCTGTAAAAGTTCATGCTGCAGCCATTTCTGCTCACTATGACTGTGACCCACCATTATTCTCTCATCTTTTGTTTAAGCAATTTCTTAGAGGGGCAAAGAACATAAGACCCCCACGTAGAGCTCCTACTCCTTCCTGGGATCTCAATTTTGTGTTGGAAAATCTCACCTTACCTCCTTTTGAACCTGCAGCTACATCTGAGTTGAAGTTTTTGTCTTGGAAGACTGCTTTTTTGTTGGCCATTACGTCTGCTAGAAGGGTATCTGAATTACGGGCTCTAATGGCAGTTGAACCCTTCCTAATATTTCATAAGGATAGGGTATCCCTGCGTACTAACCCTACTTTTATGCCTAAAGTTGTTTCAAATGTGGCTTTAAACCAATCTATTCATTTGCCTACATTTTATGCTGATCCCCAAAATAAAGGGGAAAAACTTTTGCGCTCTTTGGATATTCACAGGCAGTTACGTTATTATTTGAGCAGAACTAAAGGGTTCAGGCAGTCTCAACAGTTATTCATTTCCTTTGCCTTGGGGTTCACAAGGAAAACCTGTTTCAAAACAAACCATTTCTAAGTGGATTGGCCATTGTATTGCTTTTTGTTATTCTCATCATGGTAAGGAGGTTCCGGCTGGAATCAGACCTCATTCCACTAGAGCGACTGCCACTTCTACTGCTTTTTTAAGGGGAGTAGCTACTAAGGATATTTTGGAGGCAGCTACTTGGAGTTCAGTGCATACTTTTTCTAAACATTACCATCTCCCTCTTTATTCCAAATCTAGGGCTGGGTTTGCCACTGCAGTTTTACAGGGCATGTTAGCAGCTCCTAATGCTATCTGATTTTACCAACCTCCCTTTACCTTTGCTTTGGGATTCTACCCACAGGTTATGACTGCAGCAATGTGAGATGAAGAACATAGTACAGTTTTGTACCTACCATAAATGTAGATGTTCGAAGATCCACATTGCTGCAGTCCAATTTTCCCTCCCTCCTTCCCCTCTGTAATTTGGGGTGACTGTGTGGTTTGTAGTGTACCTATTGTTGCTATTTTGGTGATTGGGTGTTTTTCTATTTTTGGCTATGGCCTTTCCTTTTAAGGCCTTCTGACATCTGGGGCAAGAAAGACTGAGGATATGGCGTCGGTCATGCGCTTCAGTACCACGGCGTACTGATGTCAGATCTAAGCGACCATGACCGACGCCAGCCTAACACTTTGGTATTCGGGCCGACCGAGGACAGCGGACTACCCACAGGTTATGACTGCAGCAATGTGGATCTTCGAACATCTACATTTATGGTAGGTACAAAACTGTACTTTTCCTTTACTATGCTTAAAAGCCTTTTTGGTGTATTTGCTTTTTTGTTGGAGGTATGTCATTGTACTTTTATATTAAATTGCTTCCCATTACGGGGTCACCTGACATCTTGGGTAGAAAAACTGATGTATTGGCGTCGGCTGCATGTTTTATACACCTGATGTCATGGAAGAAGGGACAGCAACCAATGCAGGACCCAAGACTTTGTTAATCAGGCTGACTGGGGGCTACCTGCAAGCAGATAACCCGAATGTAAGACTGCAACAGTGAATACTCTCAAACATCTACATTTATGGTAAGTGTACACCACTGTACTTTTAAATTAGAGGACCCTAGTCGTCTGTTTATTTCTTTTTCCTCTTAGGGCTAGACCCGTTTAAATTAGAGGACTTAGTCCTCCATTTGTCTTTTTGTCTGTTTAATAGTTGTGTTTTGTATTTGTGGATAGTAGTTTTTTGCATTATGTCAAAAGACTCTAAGGATCATAAGCCTTCGGTGTTCAAAAAGTGTACTAAATGTGCCTAGACGATGTCCTTGAGTGAGGGGCACAATTTGTGTGTTTACTGTTTGGGGGCTATTCACCTCCAAGAGTCTTGCCTGTTTTGTCATGTTTTCAGTCCTCGTGTCTTCATGAGAGGAACAAAAAATTCATATTTAAAGCACTATTAAAACATTCCTTTGAGGAGGAAGTAGCATCTTCATCACCCAGCTCTAAATCTCCTTCCTCCTCCAAGAAAGACGGACCAAAAACTATGAAAAGGCGGTCTCCCACCCATTCTATTTTGTCGGAGCCGCCAGACAGAATTACTAAAGTGGCTACACCCTCGTTGGCTCCACTGATTTCGGTGTCGACAGGTTAGCGTAGTGGATCCATCAGATTTGGCTCCAGGAACTATGGAGCCAATAACTGACACTACATCTCGGAGCCTGTCATCTGAACTCCGACCGGTTTTCCTGACTCTTAGGTCGCCTATATTCCAGCGATCTAGATCCCCCATTCTATCTTCCAGGTCCTCTAGGAGCCTTTCTGATGAGGATGTCGAGAGAGTGGTGCGTGGACTGCTTTAGACTTCGAAGCTAGCAAATTTGCTTTTGGCTCCGTCCCAGTCCGCTCTGGAGGCTAATGTGCCCCCACACTCTATCAATGTTCCTCCTCCGAGCTTCTCTGAGTCTTCGGAGTCAGAGTTTGTCAGTGCCTCCAGTTTTGGATAGGTCGGTTCCAGCTTCCCCAGTTTGTCTCTTGGTTCCGATATCCACTCTGACTTTTTTGGTGCCGTCCGTGGGGTCTCGGGACCTCAGCTCTCCGTCAGGTTCTGGGATGGACTCTTCAAATCGAACTTTGGTTCCGAGCCTACCTCTCAGCGCTTCGATCTGGGTGAGCTTGGACCCCACATCTAACTCTGAGCCCATCTCCTCGATACCAAGGGCTGCCTCTGCTTCTTCGGACAGAGGGCATCCTCGGAGCTGGGAGGATTGTCCTTCGAGGTGGTGGAGTGTGATGTCCAGGTCTTCAGCTTCATCCAGAGGTACCGACACTCTTCCCTCTAAGGCACCGACTTCAGTCTCAGCTCCCTGTCTCTTCCAACACAGCAGACACGTGCAGCCTCAGGATACCTCCAAGAGTGGTCTCCAGTCTTCCGAGGTCTCCCCAGAATACCTGTCTGAGGAACTACCTACGAAGAAAACATGTAAGAGGAAACATGTTGACTACTCAGATGAGTTTATTACATCAGACACTGACCTCAAGGAGTCAGAAGGGTCCCCCAAGTCGTCCTGTGATGATATCTCATTCGCAGATATCCTTGAGATCCTGAAGCAGAGAGGCGGCTGGCCCACCACATCCCCTTCTGATGAGTCAGTGTACCTGAAGGCTTTCGAGTCTCAACCCACTGCCTCTTGGGTGTCTCCTCAATGAGCTACTGGATTTAGAGAGTCGTAATGTTGGGGAATCTCCTGATTCTGTGGAACAGGCTCCTAGAAGACCAAATAAATTTTTGTCAGCACTCCAGGACAAGGACTTTATTACTAAGGGTGTTCCAGTAGATGCCATGGTGGTGGCAGCAGCCACCAAAAAGGAACTTGCCGAAACTTACTCCACTGTCCATCCAACGAACAAGAAGTCTCGAACAATGGATAGGTATAGGAAGTGTGTCTGTTCTTCAGCGGCTTTTACACTCCAATCGCTGATCTACCTGCCCCATTTCACAAGGTTCCAGAGAGATCATCTAAAAGAGCTGGGAGGTACTCTACAGGATAACATATCTGATGCGTTATCTCAGAAGGTCACCGCACAGATGTCTACCCTAAATTCTGTTGTGAACTCCTCCATGAGGCTGATTTTGTATGCAGCGGATAGAGCGAGTAGCGCAGCGGGTTCAGGAGTCTTTCTCAGAAGGCACTCCTGGATGCGTTTGTGTAACTTTGCAGAGGCCTTTAAGTCTCTGTTTACCAACACCCCCTTTGACGGATCCTCATTGTTCGAAACCGAGGTATAGGACACACTCACCAGGTGTGAGCAGGAAGGAAAAGCCCCGTCTGCCATGTGAGTCCGTTTTTCCATCCCTTCTAGACTCTATCCCAATGGGCAGAACGGCGGCAAAATGTTTTTCAAAAAATCGCAGAGATTTTTTTTTTGAGGACGCACAAGGTGATTCCTTCTCCAGAGGCAGAGGAGGAGGAAATAATGGTAGACGCCGCCCTAGAGGCAGAGGAGGCCCTCAAAACCAAGGAGACTGTGATTCCTTTCGTAGTCATCCCTATCACTGCTCCTGAAAGGAGGCCCGACTGCACGTCTCTGGAGCCAGTCGGCTGTCGTATTTCTTTATACCCAGAAGCCTGGCATGACATCACTCAAGACAAGTGGGTATTAAAGATAATTACCAGAGGTTACCATATTCCCGTCTCTTCTCCACCCCCTTAGACCAGATGAATCTCAGATGTGCCACCCAATCACAGGGATTCAGCAACTCTAGAAATCCAAAAGTTGCTTGTAAAGAAAGTCATCCAACTCTTCCCCACAGACCAAGTAGGATTAGTGACTTACTCCAGATTCTTTTTCGTGCCAAAAAGAACAGGGGACATGAGACCCATTTTGGATCTCAGCAAATTGAACAAAGTTGTACAGAACTCCAAGTTCCGAATGGGCACCTTACAGTAGATACTCCCGTTATTAGGGAAAGACATTTGGATGTGCTCCATAGACCTCCAAGATTCTTACCACCACATCAAAATGGACAGAGCATCAAGGAGTCACTTACGCTTCCGGCTGGGAGCCAGTCATTATCAGTTCCGCGCCCTGCTTTTTGGTCTAACCACAGCCCCCAGGGTGTTCACCAAATGTATGGCAGTGGTTACGGCTCACTTGAGACGTCAGGGATTCCAAGTGTTTCCATATCTGGATGACTGGCTCCTGACTGCCACCACCAGGCATCTATTGTTACAGGCCATGGACTCTACCATTTCAACTTGCCTGCATTTAGGAATTACAGTAAATTGCAAAAATCTGCATCATCGCCCTCAGCATGTGAATTTTTTTGGCGCAGAAATAAACACCATCTCAACGATGGCTTATCTTCCCACAGAAAGAATTTGGAGTCTAAGGAAACCAGTCTTGAGCTTACTTCCTCTAAGAAAAGTCAAAGCAAAGGTGGTGCTCAAGCTATTAGGGACCATGGCTTCCACAATAACACTAGCTCTATTAGCCGGACTGGATATGAGGGTCCTGCAGTGGTTACTTTTTGCCCAGTGGTCACTGCAGTACCTACCCCTTTCTCACTCCATCCTGATAACAAATTTGTGCAAACAGGATCTTCGTTGGTTGGTCCAGACCAGCAATCTAAACACAGGCAGACCATTTGCCCCCCCCCCCCCAGTTGCCACTGACCACGGATGCCTCCCAGATAGGGTGGGAGGGGCATTATCTAGGGAGAACAGTCCAAGGGACGTGGCAAGATCACAAGGTTCATTTGCATAGCAGCATCTTGTAGTTGAGAGCAGTGCTTCTAGCGTTGCAAGCACTTCACAGCTTCTCCTCCTAGGGATGATTGCAATCCACTCAGACAACATGTCAGTGGTATGGTACCTAACCAAACAAGGAGGAACCAAATCTTACCCCCTCTGCAGAAGAAGCTCTTCGAGTATGGGAGTGGGCAGTGTATTCCCAGCGCTTTTCTGATAGCAACGCACATCCCAGGGAAGTCCAGCGTCATAGCCGACAGGCTCAGCAGGGCTATTCTGATGCCTCATGAGTGGGCTCTGAACACATACATTGCAGAACAATTTTTTCTCAAATGGAGTCAGCCTTGCTGCGATCTCTTTGCCACCCCTCTCAATGCCAAATGCAGCAGCTACTTTACCCTGATTCCCCCGGAAGGGGAAGCACCAAGAGATGCGCTCGTTCATGACTGGCCCTTGGGACTTCTCTATTTTTTCCCTCCCTTCCCCCTCATATCGAAGGTAATTCAGAAAGCAGTATCCTCGGGAAGCAGAATAATCCTAATTGCTCCTTAATGGCCTCGACAGATTTGGTTCCCCTTCCTCAGACCTCGTCTAAAGGACGAACCATGGACTCTGGATCCAGTGCCAGATTTACTGACACACATGTCAGGGGCGTTCCATCCCTCTCTCCACACCCTCATCTTGACAGCTTGGCTGCTCCATCCCTAGTCAGTCTTCATGACTTTTCTCCAGAGGTTATACACATCCTGTCATCTACTCACAAACCTTCTACCAGGAAAATTCATACCAGTAAATGGAAGAGATTCTCCTTGTGGGCCTGTGAAAGAAACCTTGATCCTTACGCAGCTCCCATTTCTGCCATTTTAGACTTCCTCTCACAGTTATTCAACCAAGGTTCAGCAGAGGCAAGTATTAAAGTCCAGTTGGCAGCCATTTCCACCTTTCATGTTGCTAAAGAACGTAGTCTTGTGGCCCATAGGCTTTGTAGAGCCTTCCTCAAAGGGACCACTTTGCTAAGACCCCCGTAGTCACGGATCCCGTGGCTCCATGGGATTTGAACATTCTGCTCCATAAACTTGAGTCAAGTCCTTTTGAACCTTCAGCAACATGTGACCTCAAGTTTTTAACTTGAAAAGTATATTTTTAGTGGCTATCACTTCTGCAAGAAGGGTCTCTGAACTACAAGCTCTTTCCATTAAGCCCCCTTATTTGGTGTTCCATAAATAATAGGGTCTCTTTGCGGACAAACCCTTCCTTTATTCCTAAGGTTTCTTCTCAAGCCAATATTAATCAGTCTATTCAATTGCCTGAGTTCTTCCCTAATTTTTCTAACAAGGCAGAGTACAAGTTCCACCAATTGGATGTGCATAGACAATTGTGTTTTTATCTGGACAGAGCTAAAGATTTCAGAAGGTCAGATAAGTTGTTTGTCTCCTTTTCAGACTCTAGGAGGGGCCTTCCAGTTTCTAAAGTCACACTATCTCGCTGGATTTCCAGTTGCATTTCATTTGGCTATTCCTCCTGTGTGGTAAAGATCTTCCTTTCTAGGCGAAAGCTCAATCTACCAGATCTGTCTCTACCTCGGTAGCTTTTCAGGCTAAAGTCCCAATAGACAACATTTGTGCGGCAGCAACATGGGCTTCACCTCACACATTGATTACTCACTGCAAATTGGATATAGCTTCTAAGAACAGGTCTTCCTTAGGTTGCACTGTACTCAGGAGCATTTTCCAATAAGCCACCCAAGATGAAGGTGTTAGGGACGCTGTCCCAAGTGTAAGAATGAAGGCAAGCTAGGACTACAGAACATAAAGACGTTATGTACTTACCATGACGTTTGATGTTTGTAGTCCATCTTGCCCTTCATTTTTACGAAACCTCCCTCCTGCCCCCTCCTTGAGGACCTGGGGGTAGAGTGCCTACTGCTTTTTTGTTAGTCCTTTCGATTTGGTTTGTTCTTTGCCTCTGTATTTTCTCCTTGCAGAAAACAAGATCTGGGGAATGTTAGTGATGCATGGTGGGGATACCTCCTAGCCACGAGCCAACCTGAAGTTTTTGAGCTTCAGTATGACTGAGTTGGAGCCGAGGTTTGGCTCCAATCCCAAGTGTAAGAATGAAGGGCGAGATGGACTACAAACCTAGAACGTTATGGTAAGTACATAACTTCTTTTTTTCTAATACAAAGTTAAGCAGATGGCACATTAAATCAATATACAGATGTCTGGAAAATGTTTTGAACTATATTGCCATGTCTATGCCTAGATTGTTGGATATGCATGAAAAGAGAGAATCTACATCTAATGTCACTAAATGAGAAGTTGGTGCTGAATTAGTTTCTGTTCAATCAAAAGTTGTAATTCTGTAAATTCTGTGCTATACTGTACTGTAGTTGAAGTACTTAGAACAACTTTAAGGTCAGATTCCACATATTTAGAGAGACACTCAGTTGCCCATCCCCATGCTGCTACAATGGGATGTAATGGTGGATTAGTCAAACTTTTATGCATTTTCGGAATCCCATAAATTATGGGAATAACAGGTGTAGTAACAAGCAAATAATTATATAACTTTTCGTCAATAGATCCACTGTACAACACATCACATAAACTATTAGTTATTTGTTTAGTTACATCAGGTATATAATCCTTATTGATATTTTCTAATCTGCTGTATTAAGCATTTTAAATATTGATGCAATATACCAATCAGTGTTCATAATTACCACACCTCCACCTTTATCTGCAGGCTTAACTATTTTTTCATTTTGCTGTAATGAATGAATAACATTATAATCAGTTTTAGACAAGTTATAAAACCTTTTCTTCTGCTTAGAGGTAAAAGATGCGTAAATATCTTGTTCAACTAGTTTTTCAAACCTATTTACCACTTGATTTTGAGGTGGTATAAAAGTATTACTTCTGAAATATTTAAGCAAATTGTCAGCATGTGCACCTCTTTGCAGAAATAGATGAAGATTTAGTTTCTGAATAAACAGTTGAAAATCAAGTAGAGTTTTAGAAACATCCATGCTAGTAGCGGGTGTATATATGTTAAACCTCTGTTTAAAATGTTAATTTCTGACCGAGTCAAAACATAGTCACAAATGTTTAAGTAAATGTCTGAATTAACAGTACCTTTGGTTGGCAAGTCTACTCCAGTTTGTTGCTCTTTTTCCGCTCACGATTGCTCTGAGAGCGTTTCCTTTTGGGCGGAAGAGGGTATGGCTTCATTTGTGAAGATAAAAAAATCTCCTTCCTGGTGAAGGCAAACGTTATCAATAGGATCCAACACTGAAACAATATGTGGATCTACCATTGGTCTATGCATTTCACTTGATGTAGTGATATTAAGCAGTTTCCCACAATCAGCGTTTTGGCAAGTGTGTGGGTAGTAGCTTGGTTGCAATCATCATCCGTGACATCATCCGGAAGAAATGGTGTCGTACTGGAATATTAGTCACATTCAGTGCTTTGGAAACGTTTTGATTGGCCGTTTTATAATTCGGCCAGAATATAAAAGCATGACCAAGTTTGAAATCATTAATATGTCATTAAAGTTTGTTATGTGCAGTTAACAAATTCTCAAACTTGATTAGCTTGTCAAGTGTTTTTAAACAGTAAATTAGAATCTATATCGCTTTGAAGACCTTCTGTGAGATATTTATGCATTCCAACGATTTCATTTCTAAGCTGCTGTTCAGTCGGCTCAAAATGATTATTCATAAGCTGCATATATTGTATGGATAGTTTTAAATTTAATTGCTGCCATTTTCTTAATAGTTCTTTCTGGGACTCACCATGGGTAGGCATTTTTAAAATACGGAGTCCTCTAGGAACAATATTTAGCTTGATATAAGCATTACTGCACCTGTTATCCCCATAATTTATGGGATTCTGAAAATACATAAGTTTGACTAATTCACCATTACATCCCATTGTATCAGCACAGGGATGGGCAACCGAGGCTATCTCTAAATATCTGGAGTTTGAGCTTAGTTCTAAGTACTTATACAACTATAGTAAAGGATAGCACAGAATTTATCGAATTACTTTTTGATTGGACAGAAACTAATTCAGCACTGACTTTTCTCATTTAATCACATTAGATGTAGATTCTCTCTTTACACGCCTACCCAACAATCTAGGCATAGACATGGTAAGGCAATATAGTTCAAAACACTTAGTATCCAGACATCTGGATATTGATTTAATTTGCCATCTGCTTAACCTTGTATTAGAAAACAGTGTATTCTTATTTCAGGATAAATACTATAGACAATCTTCAGGGGTTGCTATGGGCAACCCCGTAGCATATACCTATGCCAACATAGTTATGAATTGTTGGGAAGAAGAATTTATATCGGATCGTAATGTACATTGGATGACGAAAGGTTTCGTATTCTATAAACATTTTATGGATGACATTTTTCTTTTATGGGAAGGAACAGTGAATGGCTTAAATAAGTTTATTAATTTGCACAATACTACTACTTTTCTAAGGTTTAAGAAAACTGTGCATTATAGATGAGCTAATTTTTTAGATATTCATTTAACAAAGAATTCAGATGGACAGATAGAAACTACACTTCATAGAAAAGAGATTCAAAATGTACTAATTTAGCACAAGATAGCATGCAACTCCCCACATATATTTAATAATATTATTAAGAACCAAATGGCACGACTAAGCAGACTTAATACACAGTCTACTATAGTGACTAAACAGTTAAATGACATGGCTCTAGATTTTAGAAATAGAGGCTGTAACATTAATAGAGCCTATGATGTTAGAGATGATATTCTAACTCATGGGGATAATATATATCCTCCCGTTTTTTCCCCGAGAAATAAACAAAAGCAAGATAAACTAATTGAAGAACAAACTCTGTCTAGTGGATGTCGATATATACTTAACTTTGATCAGAATAGCAGAACTATCAAGAGCATTATAAATAAGCATTGGTCTTTACTATCTTTTGTACCTGAGTTATTAGATATCTCAAAAAAACCATCATTCAGCTATTGAAGATGCTCTACTTAAAAAAAAAAAA